>NC_084460.1:246714524-247017554 GCF_027409185.1 Cynocephalus volans
ATATGTCTGTTGGCCATTTGGATATCTTCCTTAGAGAAATGCCTACTTAGCTCTTTTGCCCACTTTTTAATTGGGTTGCTTGTTTTCTTCTTGTAAAGTTGTTTGAGTTCCTTATATATTCTGGATATTAATCCTTTGTCAGATGTATATTTTGCAAATATTTTCTCCCACTCTGTTGGTTGTCTTTTAACTCTTTTAATTGTTTCTTTTGCTGTGCAGAAGCTTTTTAGTTTGATATAATCCCATTTGATTATTTTTCCTTTGGTTGCCCGTGCTTTTGGGGT
Source organism: Cynocephalus volans (assembly GCF_027409185.1). NCBI lineage: Eukaryota > Metazoa > Chordata > Mammalia > Dermoptera > Cynocephalidae > Cynocephalus > Cynocephalus volans. The sequence goes on from NC_084460.1 coordinate 246,714,809, forward strand.
CGTATTCATGATCCTATATATCGAACAGCCTAAAACCTCTACAAAAAAACTGTTGGAATTGATAAATGATTTCAGCACAGTAGCAGGATACAAAATCAACACACAAAAATCAGTAGCATTTCTTTTCTCCAATAGTGAACATGCAGAAGGAGAAATCAAGAAAGCCTGCCCATTTACAACAGCCACCAAAAAAATAAAATACTTAGGAATTGAGTTAACCAAGGAGGTGAAAAATCTCTATAATGAGAACTACAAACCACTGCTGAGAGAAATTAGAGAGGATACAAGAAGATGGAAAGATATTCCATGCTCTTGGATTGGAAGAATCAACATAGTGAAAATGTCCATACTACCCAAAGTGATATACAAATTCAATGCAATCCCCATCAAAATTCCAAAGACATTTTTCTCAGAAATGGAAAAAACTATTCAGACATTTATATGGAACAATAAAAGACCACGAATAGCCAAAGCAATGCTCAGCAAAAAAAATAAAGCTGGAGGCATAACACTACCTGACTTTAAGCTATACTACAAAGCTATAATAACCAAAACAGTATGGTACTGGCATAAAAACAGACACACTGACCAATGGAATAGAATAGAGAATCCAGAAATCAACCCACACACTTACTGCCATCTGATCTTTGACAAAGGCACCAAGCCTATTCACTGGGGAAGGGACTGCCTCTTCAGCAAGTGGTGCTGGGATAACTGGATATCGATATGCAGGAGAATGAAACTAGATCCATACCTCTCACCGTATACTAAAATCAACTCAAAATGGATTAAGGATTTAAATATACACCCTGAGACAATAAAACTTCTTAAAGAAAACATAGGGGAAACACTTCAGGAAATAGGACTGGGCACAGACTTAACTTCCATTTTAAAATGTTTTTTAAAACCTATATTTTTTTAAAAAGCCATACTATGATTTGGCATTAAAACGACTTTTTAAAAGCCACTATGATTTGGCTTTAAAAATAGTCATTACACACAAAGCTGACATATAAACAGGTGTGAGGTATATATTTATTATGTTCATTATTGGAGGAATGACAGCAGTTTCAAATTATCTTGCAAAGTAGCAATCAGTGGAAGAAAGGTAACCTCAAGTGGAAGCAGCCGGGGTTCATGCAAGAGTTTTGCCTATCACAGGCCCAGCAACGCAATTGAAGGCAGTAAAAATTGCCAATCACTCTGAATAGAAATTTCAAAATGATGAGTTGCTGGTGTGAATAACTCACAGATCCAGAGACATTCCTTAAGGCTCTGTCATAGTTTATTGACTTCTTTTTTTCTCTGCCACATTTCTAGCCTCCAGTACTATGAGACCATAAATTTCTGTTGTTTAAGCCACAGTATGTGGTACTGTTAAGGCAGCCTTAGCAAAGTAATATAGCATCTTCATCAAGTACTTGTTATTAAGCATGTGTTAATGTTATAAAAGGAATTAGAGAACTGGCCACCACTTACTCTCTCTTTCTCTAAAAAGATTGAATAGACTAGGATTATCTACTTTTGGAAGTATAGATAGAACTCAGATGTTTTCTACTAGTACTTTAATTTTTCCTTCATCAGATTGGCCATGGATGTCTATTTAAGTAGATTTCTCCCCCCAAACACCCAATTAACTACACATAAAGAAATCAGAGTATCCAGGGGACATCAGGACTGCTTAACTTTAGAATCTTAACTGTTCATTTCTGTTTATTTTTATTAATAATCTCTCAAGGTGTCTATATGTTTATGATTTTATAGAAAAATAACCATCCACCTATGAGCACAATTTAGTCAATAACTTTTATTCAAGGAAAATCTGTCATCACTTAAAAGGAGAGAAGAAGAAACTAGCATTGACTGAGAGCCAGTTACACATCAGGTACTCTTCTGGAGGTTTTACATTCAATTCTCATGATAGCCATTGTACAGATGAAGATATTTAGACTTGGACAGCATAAGCAAATTGCCCAAGGTCACAAATCTTCAAACCTAGTGTTCCTTCACAGCTCCCTCCTTACAAAAAATAGAGAATTGAGAAAGCATGGTTGAACTAAAGTTTTTTTTTTTTTTTTGGTAATGATTTCCAGAGAAGGTAAAATATGTCTTATTTTGGGGGAATTAAAAATATAAATTAGCTGGCTAGTTAGCATACTTGATTAGAGTTTAATCCTGATAACACCCAGATCAGGGTTCAGATCTCCATTCCGGCCAACCACCAAAAACAACAAAAAAACAAACAAAAAAATAAAATATAAATTTTAAGTAAAAGAAAAAAGTTTTCAAAAAGACTAGCAATTCTTTTGTTTCTCTCTTTTTTTTTTCTTCAGGGGAGATTTTATTTTTCCTCCCCCCTTTCCCTGCAACCCCCTTCAGGGGAGAATGAAAGCATCTTATAGTATATCATTTTACTTTGAATTATACCATTATTTCAGATTTTTATATTATGTGAAATATTAAGTACTAGCACATCTTATCTATTACTTCAAGTGTCCTCATATTTCTGTCTAAAATATATGTAAAATTGCCCAGTAGCACTCATTTTTAATACTTAGTGCTTAGGTTTTACTTAAGACTTACCTAAAGGCATTAACTATTATTATATCTAGTGAGATTATGCTTAACTGAGAAAAAATTGTAGCCTAATCACAGTTTTTCAGTTTTCCGTAAGTACCGCTCTCTGTAGATAAAAGATAATTGCTATTAACTAGGCCGCCACTTATTTAATAAAGTGAAAATTTAGGGAGTTAGTTGAGTTCTGAGTTTGAGAATCCACAGCAGACCCAGAAAAGAGAAATAAGTGGTAAAAAGAAAGAATTAAAATTGTTGTATGAGTGAATCTGTTCATTACATTATGTACAATCAGAAGCATATGGAAACATCCTAATTGCTCAACTGCAGAGGACTAGGTGTGTCTCTGTTATGAATTACTATAAAATATATTTAGTGACATAGGAAAATGTACACTTGTAACAAGTGAGGGAAACGATGTAGAAGCAGATATACAAAAGAGGTCAAATATGTAGAAGTATGTATACTATATATTGATGTAAATGTTTATACAATGGTACTTCAGAAAGTTCATGGAAAAATAAAAGATATGAATCTTTCCATGAGTTTTTTAAAGTACCTTCGTATATGTGCATATCTACAAAGAAACTTGTTTGGAAGAAAGTACTCTAAAATATGTTAACATTACAGGATTGTAGAAACTTTTACTTTAATTTTTACTCTTTTCTGTGTTTTCACTTCTCTTGAACTGAACTGAAAAAAGAAATAAAAAAACACTCATTTGAAAAATTGTAGAGGGAGGGGTTTGGCTACTTCAAAGAAAACTTGCACAGTTTATAATAACCTGGATGCAGAACTAGCTGATTTAAATAATCTTACATCAAAACGTTAGAGTAGACAAATGTTTAGAACTAGCCCAGTTCTCAGGTTTCTTTAGGCCCTAATGTTCCCCTGATTGGACTGGAGTAAGTTTACAGGCCTGGGCAAGTAGTGAACTACAGACTCAAAGGAGGCTCATATTGATTGCTATCACAATGCTAATGTAGAGTAAGTGGTGGGAAATAAACAAGATAAAAGGGAACAGGGATAATGGCAATACAATATTTATAGAGAGCTTCGGTGATCAATTTCCGCAACTACTCAGTGACTTGATCTCTTTACCTCTAGTATCTGCATCTCCGAGTCCACATAGATGAGCTTCTGGAGCCTGAGAGAGGCGATGATGGTGAGAATCCAGTTCAGACACTGGTTTACATGCATGATTTTTTTTTAAAGGCATTAAATCTTTTTAACCACTATGGTGGTATTGCCATTTCTACCCAAGCACTTAACTTATACAAAGCCAATTATTTATACGCTGGGGAGACATGGTTCCCCAGAAACCTTGTATAATATGGCTCTCATTAAACTGTTTATTCTCTATCAGTGTCACTGGATGATTTCCATGACAACATCATGCCACTGCACAACTGGACGCATCAAAAGAATTATGGTATCAGTGACACTACCAGACAGAGAACTGCTCCCCTCCCATACTGGATAGCAGATGTTCAAATAATGCATTAAGACAGATGCTTAGATGTGTTGAGTTTTTCAACAGAGTTAGATGTGCTATCATTTTTTTCTTTTCATTAAAAAAAAATCTCTACCTGCCTAGTGTGCACCCACCTTACCTCGCTTATATTTATGCAAAGCCAGCTGGTCCTTTCAGGCAGAGTTTGCCTAGGGCAGCAAAATGCTCTGGGACTGTTTATCTCACGTGAGTGATCACCAGCCGGGAGGAATGTGCCTTTTCCAGTTCGCCTGCAGCGTATATTTGGAGGAAGATGGATGAGACCACAAAATTTTGAACAAGTTGGACAATTTTGAAGTGAGATGATATTCTGCAGACAAAAATGTTAAGGTAGCTTTAACTTTGGGAGATGAAACCCAAAAGGATTTTAATATTTGGTTTCTATTAACATAAAATCCAAAAAGAAAAAGTCTATTAAATATCACCAAAAGGTTTTGTTTTCCTTCAAGACCTGGTTATAATAGGTGTTTGAATATGAGACTGGAAATCATGTAAAATATTTTGTAAGAGTTGAGTTCACTGGAGCCAAAACTGCTGAAATATAGTTTTAGAGGCATGTAGGTACAGCTTCCCATCATCTGATTTTGTACTGTTAAATTAGCTATAAAAATATTTTTATCAGTAATATACTTTTTTCCAAGATAATTTATATATACAAATTTTAAACCATCAACTAAGGAAAGATAAAGGATTGCTTTGGGGGAATGACTTTACTTGCTTTCATATGGAGAATGTAGTTTTAAGAAAAGATTTAACAAACAGATGTTTTGAAATTTTGAATACATGTCATATAACCATACAATCTCAAAACTTAAAATGACTCCAAAACTATCTCCTTTCATTAATGGATAAACTGAGAGCCAGAGGGGCAGGTTGCCTTGTTTATTGTCACCTAGCTGTTCAGTGAAAAATCATAAGAATATTTATTTATTCCTTAATTCTTTATTGAGTTCCCATTCTGCACCAGGCACGGTTCTGAGTGCTGAGGCTACAGGAGTCACTGCTCTTGTGGTGCTTATACTAGACCATTTCCCGATTCTGATCACAGAGCTCTTTCATTTGCTTACATACTTCTCTCACCAAAAGGGCTACTCTACATGGCTCCAATGTCTAATAAAAATGCCTGTGGCTTTTGTTGCTGTTTTATATTGTTAACCGTGACATGGTTACATATCATGGTTGTTTTCTTGAAGATGATCACATTTATCCATATTAAAAAGAAAAATTCCCAGATTTTGATATATGTCTTTCAATGAACACCTTACATAACAAAATCTGTACTATGTTTCTTATATCAATTAACATATTTGGGATATGGTGGCATAATACAATTGGAAAGATTTCAATTTTCCATCTGTCTCCCAAAAAACGAAAAGATTCTGATTCTGAGATTCAGATAAATTGATTTGCTATTTCTTCTCCAACTTAATTTTAGGCACCTCCACTAGTGTTCAGCAGTTATATTATGATTCAAGTGAATGATTTAGAGAAATAGCTTTATAATATCAAGAGAGCTTGAAACAGTTGGCAACTGCAGCAGTTGTCAATCAGAAAGACTTCTAATTTGTGGACTTCTAACTTCTAACTTCGAAGTTGTGCGTGTGTGCTGCAACTTTTAGCTGGAAAAACCTCACCACTCATTTTGTAATGAAGGCAGACTACAAGGCACGTGTCCAGTGCTTGCCAGCCCCTAGCCTCTTCTGCCTAATGTGACCCTCTTTGTACCACATGGCTCTAACCCATTCCAGCCATGTCTGATTGGACCAGGTAGAGATAGTTCATTTAGGGGCAGCTAATCATCAGAGACAAATGTTTGGTGGCCTGGTTAAAAACAATGTACCAATCAATCTTTCAGGAATTGGGAAGATATGGAACCAGTGGGAAAAGCACTGGAGAGTGCTGAGCTCTGACCAGGTTCACTGGGGACCACATCCAAGCCAAGGTTTATGAGGAAGAAAGGTCTCTAGAGAGAGAAGAACAGAGCACAAAATGATGAGAAGCCAAGAGAGCAGGAGAGGTAGGAACTGATTCTGAGAGAAAAAGATGGTTCCCTATTGCTTTCCAGGTAATTGACATGACACCAGTTTCTACAAGTCTCAGCCAGCTGCAGTTATTGACCTTGGATTTTCTGAGATTTGCTATTGTATTCTTACAACAAGCCTCCTTCTTAAGATAACCTGAGTCCATTCCTTGCAACCAAACAAATTCTGAGCAAGAGAAATGTACCTAGACTTAGTTTTTACCACAAGAAAAGAGCAAAAGTCAATCACAAGTGATGGTACTTGTTGGGCTAGGGCTCAGACCCTTCACACCATTGTACAGACTGAGTCACACACCCCTCACATGCCCAGCTGGATCACAGACCCCCTATATGCAGTTCGCAAGCTAGGTAATTGGAAAGATCTTGGGAGCCGAAACAGCTCAGCATAAGTTTGCCATTTACTCACAGTCTCGGACAGCTCTCTAGCACTTGCCCACACAGTTCAGATGGCTGCATTCACCCATTTCATCAGGAGTGGTTACCCTGCCCCTGTGCCTATCTGCGGTTATTCTGCAACCACTGCCACAGGGAAGGGTGTGTGGTAATGGAGGCTAACTTTTCCACCTTTTCACTAGGTGAAAACATACTTGAAATTCTGCAGGAGCACCTGTCATTGGGTCATCTGCCCACCTGCATGGGGCACTCTTTTCTCAGGTTTATGTATCACCTGCAGGCCATCAGGTTTTTGTGGCACCTGGCAGGCCATCTGCATATTAGACAAACACGACATGTGTTTACTACATCATCCCCAGAGCACACAACACCATCCACCCCAAAACTGTGGCAGCCAGGTAGCCAGGAGCTCTCCCTGTTTCTGCCGAAACTGTTTCCCCAAGCCAACTAATTCTACCTGGGTATATGGGACGTAGGTAGTGAATTGGGTCACTTGTGGGTTACCTACCAGTTGTTCACCTGGTTCCATAGGCTGCTCATGCTTCACTTTCTGATGAACAACAGGTCATGCCAGGAGATGCACGGTCTCCCCCATCTCATCATTGGGTCTGTCATTGTCCTCGGTGTCAGATGCAGGGATGACCTGTTGCTGTACTTCAGCCTCCAGAGCAAGTACTTGCATTTCCAACCTATCTGCTTTCTGCTACAAATCTCGAAACCATGCCACTTCGTGGAGAACCTGGTCCATGTTGACTCACAGTACAGTGAGCAACAGCCAGACCCTGGTCAATGGGAAAGCAACTGGGTACCACATCCTCGAGGGGAGCCACATTTCCTCCCCCTCCCAAGGGGGCTAGTGGCTCCTTTACCTGCTCAACATCCTGCCAACTATGCCAATTGTCGGGCTAGGGCTCAGACCCTTCAAGCCTGTTGTACAGACTGGGTCACCAGACCCCTCACATGCAGGTCGCTAGCTGGGCAATTGGAAAAGATCCTGGTAGCTCTTGGCAAAGTTGACATGCTTTATTCCAACACGAGCTCAGTCCCCAGCCTCCTCAGTATTAGTAGCAGCAGCAGCCTCAAGCAGCTTACAGCAGATCCAGCTTCCCCCAAACACCCCCTTCATGTGTTGGGTCTGGTGACCCAGTCTCTACAATGGGTTTGAAGGGTCTGAGCCCTAGCCCTGACAGTACTCAATTCCTCTTAAGTCTCTGAAAGATCACCCTACCCATAGTTAATTTGAGGCACTGGTTACTATGACATTAACATTAATGACATGGTGGTATTTGATAAGTTAATTTCTATAACCTTCTAAATATAAAATCATATGAAGGTCACAGAAGATCGTAGTATTGATTTACTCTTTTCTAATTTTCAACCTCAAAATAGTTTTAGATGATGCTCATATATTTACCTTAATTCTTCCCTTTTCTCTGTCAAAGGCATTGGAAAACAGGTGTCCAAGGAAACCACAGTAAACAGTAGTATGTACTTTTGATTTACAATGTGCCATTTTTCTCATTTATCAAAGTATTTTTTGGCTACCTCTCCCAATGAATTTAGCTCCTAAAATGGTACATTCATAGGGATTTCTCCTCTATTTCCATCTATTTCCACTGATCCCCCTCAAGCTGAATAGATGGAGAAAATGTACTTTCTCCTTTGTTTTTATTTAGCCCATAAAGATTTAGTCCAAGTGTTTTGTTCTGCTTGTTCATCTTATCACATAGTTCCTGTAGCAAACACTTTTTTTTTCTCTTTCTGTACTTGTTTTGCTCCTGTTGAAAGCAGTCTACAAAAATTTATTGCTACCACCCCATAAACCAAAGGAAAAAATGAGTTTAAGTCTTTGTAATGTAAAGGACACATCATTTTCTGCCAATCCAAACACTTTAATTCTAAGGATTTATTAAAATAATACAGCAGATATTATTCAATAATGGCTTTCAGCTATCTGAAGCACTTTACCCTGTCTGGGATTTTCCAACTGAAGGGAAAATAAAGAATTTTGAACAGTTAAAAGGGGAAATATTGATATAATTAGAGGGCAGAAAACGGAAGATCAAAAGTGTAGTAAAATGAATATCAAGGTGAAGCCTTCAGGTATGTACGTGGCTGTGTGTTACAAAGCATGGAGGTGACAGAGAGCTTCACAGAAAATGTGCTTAATTGTGACAATACCAGCAATGAACACTTAAGCCCCAGATCCTGCTCTAACTGGGCTACCTGTATCAACTAATATTCTATTATCATTCTAATTTTACACATGAGGAAAGTGAAGCACAGAGACTGTAAGTAACTTACCTGAGGTCACACAGCTAAGAAGTTGAGGAGTGGGGATTTGAAAGCAAGAATTCTGGCCCCACAGCTGGAACCCTTTATCATAGATTGTTCTTGCTTTCTCTGTAAATATCTTGACCAGGAGTTCTCAAATAGGTTGCAGGGTAGAACTATCTCATAAGCATTTCAAAGCATACCAATAGGTAACTTTGTAGAAAAAAATATAACTTTAACATGCTTAATTTGCTTCTGTATTTAATGCTTGCTAAAGATGGGAAAACATAACTAACACCATTTTAAGTAAGGCAGGCCCAGACACATTAAATTCCAGGAACAGAGTAAAACACCACCCGGTTCCAGGAACTGACTGACCAGTTCCTTATCTAAAAGCCACCTGGAAGATAAACGATTGGGAAATACACTATTCCTTATTGGTGTGCCAGCCCGCTAAAGCCCACCAGTAAATCCAAAGGTCACCTCTGATAAACTGTAAACAGTAAAAAACTCATCCTATTGTGAAAGTCTGTCTGAAAAACTATATAAAAAGCTCTTGTGTTAAAGGCTCGGGGTCGCTTTTGTCTTGAATGCTGAGTGACCCCAGCATGCTGGAAATAAACTCCTCTTGCTTGATTGCATCGGTCTCTGTCTCATGGTCTTTGCGAGGTGAGCCATCCCAATGTGTGGGGTTTGTGCATGGTGCACAGATCTTACAGCTTCAACTCCAGATATTCTGATATAATGGGTATAGGTGGGTCCTGTCATCTACTTATATTTAAAAAGTCCTCAGGTGATTCTAAAGTGCAGAGACAGGACAACTAAGACCATGTCACTGGGCTATTTAGTGGCCTAGCTAGAAGTGAAATCCAGGTATCTTGACTTTTTCCTCTATGTTACAGAGGCTCCTACCTTCAGCAAACTGAGGGAGAAAATGAAACAAGTTTTTACTCTAGGGTGATGAATTGGAGTTTCTTAATCCAAAATGCCTTAGTTCACTGAAAATCATGAAATACAGGATGGTGTTTCTTTGGTGGTTATTAAACCTAAGATGAATTCTCTATTTTCTGAAATAATTATTAAGTGTGTTAATGAGAAACCGATGAACATTTCCAAACTTTTTTTTTCTTTTTCTTTGGAGGGGTAGGGGGCACTGGCCAGTACAGGGTCCAAATGCTTGCCCTTGGTGTTATCAACACTGCAGTCTAACCAAATGAGCTAACTGGCCAGCCCCAAACTCTGTTTATTAAGAATTGTAGCATTAATATCATTTAGACACCAGAAGTGTCTGTTATACAATTTAAACTGTATATATAATTGTTGGGAAAATAGAATAGTTTAATCAGGCCCTCTCACCTTACATCCGGTTGCGCGTGGTGCGGCACATTCTTTGTAAATAAGTTGTGTATGGGTGGAGTTAGTGTGTATGCACAGCGCCACGACTTGGCTGGCATTGAATGCCTCAGCTGTCCACCCCATGTGGCCATGCTTTCAAACTTATGGATCCAAGGACCTTTTTGGTCAGTTACCTAGCTCATAGACCTGTGTGTGAGGGGTCTGGGGACCCAGCCTGGCATTTGAAGGGTTTGTGACCCAGTCTGGAAAGGGCTTGAGGGGTCTGTGAGCTCCAGACCCAGCCCTCCTGGGAATCAACTTAAGATAACATGTTTTCAAGAAGAGGTAATGGTTGTGGTGTGGTGGTAAATGCTGAACAACCAGTTCTCGGGAGGTTGAAAACTCTGATTAGTAGTGTTTACCAAATCATGGTGTAAATACTCCCACCACTGCTAATTTCAAGCTAGCCATGTGATGTTATTGAATGTAGAGTTGGGAAGAGACAAGCAGTAGTGCACCATTATATAGTATTTCTACCACACAGACACAACAGTCATAAAAATCCCCTAGAGCACAGATAATAGTAAAATGTAGTAAAATAATTAGTAAGTAATGGGTTTTGGATATTTATTACCTTTATTTTAAATACAGTTCACTTAATGTTAGTTTACATAACTTAATTTTAATATTGAACATAGTTAATGACTGGAAAAATTCATGAAAATGTAACGATTGGGTCCTCTGTGCTGGTCCAACACACCACTGAAAAGGCATCCATTTGATCACACATTTTTCTTGGAGAAAGGTAATATTTAATTAAATAAATTGAACAAGAACGAGTCCATTTTTGTGGTAAATACAGTCTTTTGTGGTAAATAGAGTCCTCTTTAGGAAGAGTAAACTTCCTTCATTAGTTCAGCTTTCTCAAGAATAAGAACTTTTGATTAAATTCTCCCGGGCAAATTGGCCAGCCTTTGCTGTGAGCAGTGGAGCATAAAGGCTAAGAGTGTGAGCTCCAGTGTCACAGTGCCTGGACTTGAGTTCTGGATCACTCAACTGTGACTCTGTGACCTTGGGAACGTTACTTAACCACAGTTTCTCCATCTGTAAATGGGATGATACCCACCTCATAAAATTGTTGACAGAATTAAAAGTTATTGCATATGAAGCACTTACACAGTGCCTGGCACATAGAAAATGCTCAGTGAATGTCAGTTATCACTATCATTGGAAAATGTCTTTAAGTTTATAAACTTTGTGTATGGGCCAGCTGCCAAAAGAAAAAGTATATAAACCTTGTATTTTTGAAATGGTTCTGGCCATTGTTAGCTACTTGACGTTCTGTGAACACACCAGGAGCTTTCAAGTATCCTTGCCTTTTCTCAAGCTCTGCCCTCTTCCTGAAATGATGAACTCCTGCATATCTTTTCAAGCTCAGCTCAAAAATATTACTTCTCGTAATCTTCTCTGATTAGCCAGATCATGGATGTGGCCTGACTCCTCTTGACTACTTATAGTAAAATATGAGACAAGAGAAGGAATTTAAAGATGGAATTATTAATAAAACAACAATTTTGGAAATTCTCAGACTGTATTGTAAAGAATAAGAAAGCATGTTCAAGAGAGAACACAAAGGGTATGGCCAAATTACCATCTGATAAGGAGATTAGTCAGCCATCTAAACAGATGCCAGGACCTATTATTTAAGACAATGGAAAAGGCAATTCAGAAATCATCAGGGCTGCCTCTTACATCACAGGCCCAGAGTGGAGGGGCTTCAAAGAAGGGGCTGTGGGGCATCAACTTGAACTGCCCTGTCCAGCCCTGTCTCAAGGCTCTGCTGCCTGCAATCTGTTCTCTGCACTCTCAGCTGCCCTGTGAGAGCATGTGCTGCACACAGCAAAAAAAAAAAAATCGGGTGTGTCTGCCTCCACCTAGATTTCAGAGGATGTCCTGGAGAGCCATGGGGCTCAGGCAGAGAAATACCACCAGAGCAGGGCCACTGCAAACAGTTCCCATGAGGGCAATGCCCAGCAGAGCCGGGGCCACAGGGCTGTTCCTGAGACCCTAGGCTGGTAGAGCCACCAGAGTGAGAGTCCAGCTCAAGAGAGATGAAGGTACCCAGCTCTAACCTGGGAGAGCTGTGACTTTGGGGGCTACCATGATGGAATGAACATACTTTGCATGTGAGAATGACAGGAATTTGGAGGTAAGGGGTGGAATGCTACAGTCTGAATGCATACCTCCAAATTTCATATGTTGATATCTTAACCCTCAAAGTGATGAAGGTGGAGCCCTCATGAATGGGATTAGTGCCTTCGTAAAAGAGGACCAAGAGACCCTTTCCCCTTCCACCATGTGATGACACAGATAAAAGGCACCATCTATGAAATGGGATTTAACCAGACACAGAATCTGCTGGCCCCTTGATCTTGAACTTCCCAGCCTTCAGAACTGTGAGAAATAAATTTCTGTTGTTTATAATCTACCTAGTTTAAGGTATTTTTGTTATAGCAGCCCAAACAAAGACAGCACTACTGTCACAGCTGTCCTGAGGGCATTTTGCAGTGTGGGTGTCCTAAAGCCTTGGGTTTGGACAGCTGAATGAAAGAAAAAATCAAGGTGGGAAGTTGAACATGAAACTCAAAGCCAAATCCTTTGATGAGTAACCCTGAAGAAAATCTACTTACCAGCAAAGGGGGATGGCAAGGAAAGTTGTCTGTTTTGGCTAGAGACTGAGGAGAGAGGGTGGCTTTCTGAAAATTTATAACCACAGTCATACCCTTACATGGTTCAGTATTTAAATATTCACTCCTGCCTGGTCCAGGAAACTCCAAGTCAAGACAATTAACATATGTGGTACAGTGCTGGTTGCATCCTTGGGTACCTGAGAGAAGCTAAAGTAATTCTTTCTGGAGTGGTGCATCCTCAACCCATGCCTTGAAGTTCTCACAGAGAAAGCCCAGTGAAAGATGAGTTCACAATCCAAAATTATAAAATACACAAAAATAAGCCACCATGAGCAAGAAGACAGAGAAACACAAAACAACATGCTTTAAACTCTTTCTTAAATCTCTAATATTAGTGTTATTAAATACAGAATATAAAATGTTTAAAATAGTTGAAGAATTATGGATTGTGGATCCTATAATGGTGACTAAAGAATTAAATGATTGTTATTGATGGTCTAAATGGAGAAAAGACATAGAAAGAATTTGAGAACATGCATTTGGAATTATTATAGTTTTCAGATAAAACACTGAATAGAATTAAAAAGGCAATTTTCCTCTCAACCTACCTACTCCCCCCCTCCTTTCTGTCTTCTTCACTTTCCTTTTCTCTTCTTTAGCCCCTTTGAAAAGTCTGGAATGTTCATTCTGACTCACCTCAGAATAGGATCAACACTAATCATACAAGTATCACTGCCAACAATTAACTGGAATCTTTATCATCTGGAGACAATATTCATATTCTAGTTTTTTTTTTTGAAGATATTACTCTACAGTATGAATTTTAAAACACTCTCATGGAATATTTTTTAAATTTGATAAACTACCATATTATTTCATTTGAATAAAAAAATAAAATTTATAAACCTTTTTATAATGAAAATCACACAGACTTTTATCTAAAAAATGAAATCCTGTTTAGTATAACTATAAAATACTAAGTTAAATGTCTTGGTCACAGAAGTACAGTGTTTCAACAAATACTATATATATAAACTCTGTTATGTATTCTTACTGTTTTTACAGAATCATAGAAGTTGTTGAATTATCAACAGCTTTCTTGTGGCCAGGAAGACTTGCAATGTCATTATTACATATTAGGAGGCTAACACTAAATTCCATTTTTATAAAATATTTATGTATTCAACAACATTTAAATGAACATCTGCTTTCAGCCTAGTACTACAATATTCTGTGTGGATAATTAATGAGCAAAAATGGTCAGTTCTTACTCTCAGGGAGCTTATGACATAGTGAAGGAAACAGATGGTTATTACTAGAGTAATCACCAAAGAAATGTGGAATTGCAATTGAGAAACTATGACACATTCTTAACTGTAATCAACAAATACATTGGTTTTAAGACCCTTTTAAAGAGTACCAAATTTTTCAAAAGTTAAGGGGCAATGAGTAGCATTGTCTTATTGTGAATTCATCCTTCTTATAAATATAACTCAAATTTCACATGGGACATGTTTAACTTTTACTCATTCCTATTGAATTCTTTTAAAGTTATTATCAATTCTTCCAATATTTTAGAATTTTTAGAATTCTCTTATTATAATCCCAAATGACAAATTGCTAAATTTATTGATTCCAACAATTTACCATATTTTTTTTCTTTAACTACTTACAAACTTTGAAGCAATACATATTGTATGGAATATTTTAATAGATTTTGAAGATTACTGCTTTTCATTGTGTTATCATAACTGCATTTTAAGAAATATTTAACTTGATTCTGACTCCAATTGTCTGCTAGGTGGAAACAGATCGGCTCATGGGTGAGCTTGTCGGGCCTTAAAAACTAATGCCACCTTAAGTGACATTACAAGCGGCGCCATTATGGGCCCACAAGGAGTGTGGCAGCCTGAGATGGCGTTGGGAGGAAGTAGGGTGGGAGTGTCTGCGGGAACCTTGCCTTAGCCCTTATTGGTCAAATATGTGATTCTGTGTTCCTGAACACTGCATGATTGCAATAGCTAGGCATTGAGACAGGATGCATGTTCTCGTAACCTTTAAGCTGATTAGAGGATGTAAAAAACATCCCTTCCCCATTTGCCTTTAAAAGCAAGTGCTTGTGTGACAATAAACGGAACTGCTCGACAGAACCCCCGCCGCATCTGAGTGTCCTTTAACGGGCTGGTTGGGGCAGGTGGCTGTGCTCACCTCTCTTCACTGCTCTCTTCCCCCGTCTCCTCCCAACGGGGACCGGAGGGACCGGAGGGAAAGAGGAATCCAGGCAATTCGCTCGCCCACCAAGGAACGAGGCTAGGGCTGTTTGGGTCGGCCAGCAGCGGACTGACATAAGCTGATCTGTGAGTCCCAGAGAGGGAAAACTGAATGGGGACAGGGCTCACAGGAGGGAGAGAGCCCAATGACCCCAGAATCCCCAAGTACTGACTCCTCACATCCCTCATAGCTTTCGAAAACCCTATTCAACTCATGTGAAACTAATTGTAGGAAACTCTATAAATACTGTAAAAATAAAAGAGACTTTGTCAAATCTGTATATTTGGTGACTTAGTTCAGTAATTTGGTCATTTGGTAAATTGATTTTTAGATACTTGGCTCTGATCCAATTGGCCTACAATTACCTGTAACTTGTCAATCTGATTTGGTCCTAAATCATTGGATAAGAATACCCTGGCAGCTTGAGGCTATAGCCAGAACTGAAGGATGCATATGAGTGGAGAAGGTGAGCAGAGAGCAGTGGAGTGAGGCAACAGCAGAAGGAAGGAAGGCAGGTATAGGGGCCTAAACAGGCAAGAGAAAGTGAGTTGAGATGAAGCCAACGGGTACTATGGGTCCAACTGGGATAAACACTGTAGGCTACTTTAAAGAGTTTGATATTTGTGCTAAGTCACTGGGAATCATCAGTGTTTTTAAAGAAGTAACATGATGAGATTTGGGTTTTGAAGAGATCATTCTGGCTACACTATGGAGAATGAACTGGTCAGTAGCTGGGGTATAGGCAGGATGAACCTGAAGGAAGCTATTACAATCGTTTGCTAAGAGATGATAGTAACCAGGACCAGGGCAGCAGTCAAGGAGATGGAGAAAAGTGGATGATTAGCGCGGACAGTGGTCCTCAACTGGCAGTCATTTTGCCCCCTCAGGGGTTATTTGGCAATGTCCAAAGATATCTCTTGTTGTCACAAATGTGATAGAGGGAAGTGCTACTGGCATCTAATAGGTAGAGGCCAGAGATGCTACTAAACAATGTACAAGATGGCCCCCTATAACAAACAATTATCTGACCCCAAATGCCAGTAGTGCTGAGGTTGAGAAACTATGGAATAGAGAAATACTTAGGGAGTAACATGGACTTAATGTCAGAAATTAACTTTTAGTTTAATGCCAGATTTATCAAAATAAAATGCAATGACCACAAGAAAAACACCACAGTGTCAGTAACTGCTTTAGGAACAACAAAATTTAAATGACCAGTTGCAAATAAAAGAAGTTATTAAATACATATGTATGTTTATGAAAATACATAGGAGGAATGGGAACTGCAAATTGCATTCCCAGCTCGACAGAAATATACAGTAACTAAATCTAGCATTGTCTGCAAAAGAGACATGCACTCAAACCAGTAACAGTCAGCAGGATCTAAATTTAGTTTATACTCTTAGTGCATTAAAATAGCATGGAGAAGCGCAGGAAGTCTAAAACTATCACACTCCAAATTTCTGTCTATACTGTTAATAGCTACTTGCCAAGATTCCTGTTGCCCATGTGATTATAGACTATTAAAAACATGCCCTCTGCAAAGTGTTCCCCCCAAATAGGAAACAGAGTTAAAGGAATGATTCTAGAAAATATAATTGGCAACACAAATGCCACAATGTAGGCATTCATAAGGAATATATCTGAACTTCTGAAAAGAATAGTTTTGTGAGAAGCTTTATGAGGCTTTTTTATTGTTCACTATAAAAGTTAAAATGCTTTCTCTCAGATTTCCAGTGTTACAATGGTAAATTAGAAAAGCAAATAAACATTTTTATTTGAAAAGAAAATCTACTAATTGCCTACCATGTGACTTGGATAAAAGCTGAACTGGGGAAGGGCAGAGCCAAGCCTGTGACTGAAAATGGGGAAAGATTAAGATCATGCATTGATATCTTCTTTATACATTTAATCTCTTTTTTATTCAAACAAACAAAAGACAGACTACCCTGAAGAGATTCATTTTTCCCCTTGGGATCTTCTAAAATACACTTTGAGATTAAGAACAACATTGCCTTATTTTCTGAAATTTTAGTTCAGGATGTATTCCTTCTAGTAAAGTGCCTTCAATTGTTGCATTCTGCAGTCATCTAAGCAGATACATACCAACAGATGAATGAATCTAGAAAGAGTTCAGAATCAATGTCCTTCAGCAAGGATAACGAATAGTTGGTTTTTTCTTTTTTTTTTCAATCAAAGGGCAAAACCCCCCCCCCCCCCAAAATAAGTGGCTTTATAGTTAAAGTCAACTTAAATAACATTGTATTTTTCTTTATCAGAAATATGTATAATTCCCTCCACTCATGACCAGGCTATTTTCCTATGTTATATATATGAGATACAAAGAATATCTGCTTCAGTCAATCTGTCTCCTCATACTTGTCCAACACTCCTGTGCCTATGACTTTGGCAGAGTGCTCATAGTCTCAGTATATATTCACCCCTTCTTCACAAATAAATCACCAACCTTTAGCTAGGCACATGGCTACCTGGAATTAAGTCTACATTTCCCAGCCTCTTTTTCAGCTAGGCTTGGCCACGTGGCAAAGTTCAAGCCATGTAGGACTTTCAGGTATTTCCCTAAAGGGAGAGGAAATACCTGTGCTTCTTTTTTCTTGTTGTCTGGGATGTATATATAATAACTTCAGCCCAAGAAGCATGTAGGACATTGAGGTGAAGGCTGTGTGCTTGAGGATGTCAGAGCAAAAGCAAGTAGGAGCCTGGTTCCCTGATACCATGGAATATCATACGAGACACAAATGACAGACAAACCAGGTTTAAGTGAAGAAATATATTTCTACATTGCATTAAGCCACTGTAATTTTGGGTTTTCTGTCACTACAGATGACCTTAATCCAAACTAATACAATGGCTTCTCAAGCCAACTTTCTTAGCCGGCTATGTCCTCTGCCATACTCTCTGTGACTCTAATTTTTGTACAGTATGAATGGAATTCAGGGTTCCAACTTTTCAGTCTCACAGAAATTTCTCTCTGCTAGAAATAAAACCTGCTGTCCATTCTCACATGATTTTGAGCTTTAACAATATTGTCTATAAAAATGTATTAATTTGAATTCACCCTGTGTCCCCACAATTATATTATGAATTCCTTAAGTTTTGAAATTGTGCTTTCTACCGCTTTATATCCCCAATGCTTTGCAAGCATTAGTAGACGCTCATGCATCTGTCAGTAATTTAATATATAGAAGGAACTAATTATGTTTCAAGCAAATAGAAGATACTTCTAATATGGTAAAGTTATTGAGAAGACTGTTTCTTTATCTCTGTCAGCCCCAGAGAGAAACTCTGTCCTAAACTGAAGTTGCCTCATATGTGTATCCTTGGACCTGGTTTCTTGCTTGTCTTAGAAGACAGTTGAAGAAGCTAATCATTGTGAGCTTCTAGCAAAATTCTAAGCCTTCTTCAATTCATTTCTTATTAACAGTTATTATTGTTGCTGTTGTTATTTTAGCAAAGAACATCGGAATGATTTCAGGAGATTCTTATCCTAGTCACCTCCCACCCCGAAGACTTCCACCCAGTTATGCTTTCCAAAGTGCAGTTCATGGCTTATCAATTGATTTTGAACTCCTGAGGCTTGACGGTTTTAAACAGACTGTGTATGTTTCATATTTTGCTTTTGATTACCCAATCATTCTAAACCTGATTCCTGATTTCTTTTCATTTTGCCTTAATTTTGCTTGAAACTCACAACTTTAAAGTGAATTTTGACTACAACTAAACCTGGCTGATAGGAAATGGCTCTGCCTTCTTTCTTATTTCCCTTGTTTTTTTTTCAAATAAGATTTTTTACTTTGAAATAATTTTAGATTTATCCTATTTACTTTTGATAATGAAGTTGTATTTAATCTAGGAATGGAAGATTGGTTAAACATTCTAAAATCAATCTAATTCTTACCCTTTCAACAAAATAAAGGAGAAAAATCATGCAACCATCTCAATGAATATAGAAAATATAATTTAAAAAAATGAAACATCCATTCTTGACAAAAACATCTTAGAAAACGATAAGTAAAATGAGACTTCCTTAATTTGAAAAAGTGTTTCTTAGTAGATAAATAAGTTATGGTATATTTGAAATATGGAATACTATTCAGTAGTAAAGACTACTCAAAAACAGCTATATACAACATCTCAAAAGAAGTCTTGTAAAAAAAATACGTTTTGTATGATTCCATTTATATAAAATTCAAAGACAGGCAATACTACACTATAATGTTAGAAGTCAGAATACCGATTATCTTTGGGAAAGAGGGTGGTAGTTATTGGTTTATGATAGAACACAAGGAGGCCTTTTAGTTACTGATAATGTTCTATTTCTTTACCTGGGTAGTAGTTACCTAAGTGTATTAACTTTCTTATAATTCATTAAGGCAAACACTTACGATTTGTAAACTCTTCTGAGTTATGTTATACTTCAGTACAAAGTTTATTTGAAATATTCCTCTTTTACGAATTTTTTTCTTTTATTTCCTCCCACCTTTCCTGTTTTTCACTTTGGAGTGTTAAATATTAAAACCTAAGATCTTGAGGCCTTCAGGGAAAACATATTACTATACTTATTAAAGTAGTAAGTAATGTTACAAGTATATAGCAGTTCACAAATTTTCACATTCATTATCTCAATACTTATAACAACCCTATGAGAGATAAGAAGCATTGAAAGTTGTTTCTTTAAAGTAGATGTATAAACTGGACTCAAAGGTGGTTAAATTTTGATCCCTAAATACACACATCTAGAAAGTGGCAGAGTTCAGTCTAACACTTTGATTCTTTTTTTTTTTTTTCTAAAAGATGACCGGTAAGGAAGGGGATCTTAACCCTTAACTTGGTGTTGTCAGCACCACACTCACCCAAGTGAGCCATGGGCCGGCCCCTCTAACACTTCAATTCTTGATCACTAGGTGATTGTTCTTTCTACTACGTGTGGCCATTTAAAATAATACATAATCAGAATAAATTATTTAGATTCAAATAACTCTTTTATTAAAAATTTCATTCTGACTAGATTTATTGTAAGTCTTTAAAACTGGCATTGCTATTTTCCCCCAAATCTCTTTGTTTTTTAAAATAAATGCATTTATTGATGTCAGTAACAGAAGAACAACCTTTTTCATTTATTTTTATTTTATTTTCATATCAAATAATGTGCATAAGCAATATTTCATATCTTTTTAAATATAGCAAATTTCAAGTGTGGGTAGGATAGTGTTTTGGATGCTCTTTTAAAACTAAACTATAGTAATATAACTAAACCGTTCAGAGACCTTATGTTCTGAAGTTCTCTAGTTGATTTTTCTAGTCTTAGGGAAAAGAAGAATTGTTAGTTTCCTCTCTAGTGGTTATAAAATAAGAGAGATGAAAGACAAAGAAATATTTTAGATGGTGGCTAGAGAAATAGGTTAGAATACTTTGATAATAAAATAATTTTTTGACTATGATCACTCTGTGGAGCTTAAATACTCTGATCACTATAAAACACAGCTTTAACTTCCACCAGGTATTCTATTTTAAAATTGCATATCTTTGATCATAATGAGTACCAGGAAAAAAGGTTCATATGACTTAATTGATATCATTTATTAGGAAAAAATAATTCAGAGGTTTATAAAACTATCTCATCTTTGTGTGTGGGAAATGATGCTGTTCCATTGTTGATGGTAGTGCACATTGGTACAAACTTTAAGGAAGAAAGTTTGGCAAGAGGTATCAACAGTCTAAAATAGGCATTCCCTCTGTCTCTGTAACTCAATTTAGAGGAATTATTCAAAGGAAATAACTAATAACACATATACAATTTTGTAAGATTTACCTACAAGAGTATTTGCTGTAGCATAATTTATAATAATAAAAAACTTACTGTGGCATAAATGTCAAAAATAAAAATGTATTAAATTACCCATGGCACATTCATAAAATGGGTGCAGTTATTAAAAATAACATTGTCAGTTAAAAATTATTGTGAGATGGTATTTGGCTGGAGAAACCAATAATATTCAAATCCTGTTCTCAACTAGTCACTTTTCACCTGCAATACATATATGATAAAGTCATACATGCACACGTGACAGGGTCAAGCATACTAAGGCTCCTGTAACCTTCAATACATGACAGCAGGACTGTTCTTTCTACCACCTTCCTCCTGCATGAACAGGACCTGCCTTCACTTATTATAGTGTTCTGTGACCCTGCTCCCTTTAAACAGGTCCAGAAGGCAATTTTTGAATTTCTGCTCTGCTTTATTCGATGATCTTTTCCTCTATTTCCACGTGTAGGGCTCACATGATTTGCTAAGTCTATGTGTCCTTCTCTTGGCTTTCTTCCATTTCCTACTATTTCTGTTACAGAGTAAATATCTTTTAATTTTTAAAATTGATTTCTTATCCCTTATGTTCTGATTCCAAAATCCTCACGATAGTTTCCTTGTTCATTTACCATATTCTGAATGAAGAAGCCTTTTGACTTTACACTGTGGTTTAACTCTGTCTCTGAACAAACCTATTCACTAGAATTCAAAGTGATTATGGCACAGGCCTGGATAATCTCCTTCTTAGTCTTTGGATTTGTGATAATTTCACTGAGATTTTACTCCTTCTAAACCTAAGAAGAAAATATACCACCACCAGCACCCCTCAACCTAGTTGTGGTCTCCAATCCTTTTATTTTATTTTTAAAAATTAACTCCACAGCCCTGTGGGATTGAATCAATATACTCGGGGTCTCTGAGGTTTATAGCTGAGATCAGACCTCATGCACTGTGTGCTAAGGGTCGCTGATCAGGAAGAATAGTCAGCCCAAAGGGAAGGGGTGTGGCTGGCTGGTAGAAGTGCAGCAGTTATGCAGAATCCCAGCTTCCTTCTTTCTTAGTCTCCTTTATAATGTCTTTTAATGTCTTATAAGCAAATAATGGCAAATAACTAAGTGGAACAAAAAGTCCCAAATAATCACATATACCTCCCAAATTGTAGGTACAACACCATCCTACTTTTGTTTAAAAAAAAAAAAAAATCCCCCACAGCCACATATAGAATCAAGATGAGACATGCTAGAGGCTAATAGTGGCTGTCTCTGAGTGGTGGAAGTATAGTGGGGGCAGTTGTTGGGGCTTAGTTTCTCTTATCTTTTCATGTCTATGTTTTTGAAATATTTTACAAGCAACAAGAATAAATCCGTATTACTTTTACCATTAGAGAACATTAATGTTTGTTTCTTTTTCTAAAAATGACACTGGCTGCTTTAATCTTGAACACCCTGAAAAAACCATGTTAAGAGCCTAAGTTTGGTTTTTTTCTGTTTCCAATTTCCCCTATTTCCCCAATTTCATAATCTTTTAGTAGTATTCTCATATGACTTTCCCTTATTTTTTACTTTAAAATAAGATACGTTACAGATTTAAGAAAGAATAGTTTTTCCTACTTCTGGAAGATGAACCTTACAACATTTTAAGAATAGTAATAATGAGCACATATAATCTGGTTTTCAAATTTTAGAAACTTCCCATTTATGCTAGCAGGAGCCTCCATTGGCAGATCAAAATCATGCAAAATGTCACTATTTCTAGGCATTCTAAATCTGTTTTCTGAATCACCTTTGTGCTCAGATTAGAAACAATTCCTGGACATTTGCACACTCAGAGTTTAGCTCCTTGGTGGACCATAGTTGTGGAGTTGCTCCAATTTTACCTTATTGAGGTAAACAATTACATCTTCACTCTCTGCTCAGCAGCAAATAACAAGAGACCATACATTATAAACAAAACAGGAGAGCTTTAGGAGCGCTTTACTTAAACTCACCTTCTAAGCTTGTTAAACTTTAAAAAGGCAAAATAAAATATTCATGTGCTATTTATGTGGTTTGACAAAGAGGAGAGCATTTCCTCTTACTTATATTAATCCATAATTGCCCATAGCCTCATACCAAGTCAGTCATTTACACTCACATATACTCATGTACAAATGAGGAAGGTGGAAAAAACAACAGTCATGCAAATGATGCTTGTCAAATAACATTAGAACCAACAGTGAGACAACTAATCAATTGTCCTAACAGCATGACAAATACACTGAATCACATTTCAAACATACACTGGCACTTTGAACAAAAAAATACTACCAAGTTCATCCACAGAATAATTTATTTCCCTAAGGGAAGCCCAAAGATGACCAACATAACCTACTCTCCCTGAGAATTTAGGAAACGTAAATGAATACTGAATACAATTTTATATTCTGAATTAAAATTTTAAGCACTTCAAGTGAAATAGCAATACCAAAATAATTTAACATCTTTTAAGATAATTCAAAGTGCTTAACTCATTTAATATAATTGTCTCTTAACATTGTTATACAGTCTCTGTTTTCTTAGTGCTCTTTTGAAAGGGCAGAATACTTTTCCTTATATCATAATTTTCCCCTTGTCTATATCTAATTGAAGAGCTTTCTATCAGAAAACTTGAAAAGTGGATAATTAGTGCTCTGGGGCCTTTCGTCAACTACTAACTTGGGAATTAGAGTTTCCGGCCTTGCTTAATGAAAAGTGGCTGAATTAAATTTTCTTCATTTAACAAGTATCACTTTTTTTTTCATTTGGTAAAAAGTTTCTTAGAGAAGCTCTCTTAATAGCCACTGGCAAAGCTCATAATTTTACTACTGAAACAATGAGATCTATTTTCCAGATCATCAGTCTTCATTTTCCAGACAGATACAATTGTTTGAAGAGTTGCAATTATATTATCCCTTGATGACTCTTCAGCCTCCACATTTGACTGATTCCACAGTTAACAATTAAAAGGCCAAAGGAATTGAGAATTAATTTTTATTTCTAATAATAAAAAGTTCATTGCATTGAATTTCCTGGTATCAGCATCATTGCCCTCCTAATTAAAAGTGCAATAGTTATATAATCTTGCAGAAGCAGAAAGTGAAGTCCATGGGTTTTCATGAACTATAGATTGAGTATAGTAACTGCAATCATCCTGATGTATGAACGGCACATTTTTTTTTTACTACCTATACTGTAAATGAATACATTTCAGTTGCCCAGCACAGACTGACACACAATAGATGCCCCCAAAATGTCAAATATCTCTTCTCCTTTGCTAGGCTTAGCCTATATAGCTAAATCTTAATCTATCTCCTACTGGTAACATTACACTTTTTGGAAGAGCAAACTATATCTAGCAAAAAAAAAAAAAAAATAGGCTTGGTAGATTCCAAACAAAATGTTCATAACCATGATGAACTAATCGCATCAACACGTATGTTCTACTTTAGCTGGCATCAAAGGCCAACAGGACCCAATGTGAAGATCATAAGGAAGACATCCTCCTAGCTGGCTTCTAATAATCAGAAAGGGAGCAGAGGCCACCTCTTCTTCACATTATCTTTTCTTTCCTTTTGGCACCCCTGCTCCCTGCAGACACACACACACACACACACACACACTCACTTGCTCACTTGAATCTAGGGTCATAAAAAACCTTCAGCTAATATGGTAGAGAGAATTTACAAACCCTTTTACATAAACATGTTTACCTCCCTTTACCTGAGCACTAATCTCATTAGGTTACCATCAGTTCTGCTCATGTTGGTGTGTCCCCTCAATAGCTCTAGTGAGAAGCAATCTTTCCCCCCACCTTGCAGAGGTTCTGATTGTACAGGCCAATCCAGGATTGTGAATTTTTCACAAGCAGCCACAGTGTTACTGAGGTGTGGTTTTTTGAGCAACTCTTCAAGGAAAACTGACCCATACTGTGAGCTTCCAGAGCACATCACAGTTTCTCTATTCTGAGTGCTTGTCACAGGGCCTTTGATGTTATAAAAATTCAATAAATGTGATGCTGAAAAGAGATATTAGCCTGGAAAAGAGCATTTACATTAGAAATGGTCTTGAGGAAAGGAAGGCTCAAGGAAATCTGAGTTCTTCCAAGTTCTCTTTTACACACTTGTATCCCTGTGTTTCAACTTCTTCACCTATATAGTAAAGTTGTGGGAGAGGCAGAAGGGTAAAGAATCTGAATGATTAGCTGAAAGACAGGACAATATTTTGGGTATATGATTTCAGACAGCTTATCTTGATCCCAAAATGTGGTTCCCTCAACCTGCCCTCCCTCAAAATCAGGAAAAAAAAAAAAAAAACAAACAACCCAAATACCCATGAAATCATGTTATAAATCACCTAAAATACATATTTATATTTTGACATTAAAAATTATTTTAAGTTTGAGGGAGTGGAGCAAGATGGCTGACTAGAAGACTCTACCACTCTTCTCTCCCGTAAGGACAGACAAAAAAACAAAGACACAGCTACACTTGGATGAAAATAACTAAAAGAGAGCACTGGAGCACATCAAAGAATTAACAGAAATGCTAATGAGCACAGAAACTCAGGATAACACATAGAGAACAGAAAGAAACATCCACCCTCTCCCACCCCATCCCTCACCTAGGAGCAGCAGGGAAGCAGGAGGAACTTTTGCCTGTAGGGAAAAGGTAAGCAGCCAGTAAAGCCATGACTGCAATCCAAGCTACAAGGGAGCTGCATTGCCCTTGCAGGCCATAAGCCCAGTGTGGGG
This sequence comes from Cynocephalus volans, assembly GCF_027409185.1. Classification (NCBI taxonomy): domain Eukaryota; kingdom Metazoa; phylum Chordata; class Mammalia; order Dermoptera; family Cynocephalidae; genus Cynocephalus; species Cynocephalus volans. Next base: position 246,740,494 of record NC_084460.1, read on the forward strand.
AGCTGGTGGGACCCCATACAACTATATTAATCCAGGGAGGAAGTTCACACTGAGCCCACTAACCCTGAGGGTCCCAGCCTGCTGGGGCAAATCACCATTCTGGGATCAGAGCCTACACCTGAATGTATTTTGCCCTGGGGCTTAATAGCCCTGGCATCTCCACAGCCCTTATTCTCCCCCACTGCACTGAGATTCTGGCACCAGAGCCCATGTGGCATTCTGCACCCTGGGAACAGGAAGTCCATCATTGTGTGGAAGCCATCTCCAGGACAGAGGGAGATAGTGCATGTACTTTCTGGAGCCAGAGAGACGACTAATTCGGGCCATCTACCACTGCTAGTGGCCCTGCTCTCTTCTATGGAGCATTCATGCAACTGTCCCAGGGACAGAGTCCTGCTGCAGCTTCAGCTGAGTACCTGCAGAACACCTCAGCATCTATCTTGGTGGCACAGGTCCCATCCACAGCCCTAACAACCTCACCCAGTGTTGCCAACTTCAGCCAAGGAGCTGCAGAGTGCCCCAGCAGCTCTTACGGAAGTGCAGGACCAGCCTGAAGGACCAGTGACAATACCCAGAGTTGTTCACTTCAGATGAGGAGCAGCTGAGCATCTCATTGTCTCCCTTAAAGTCTAGAATTCTGACTGTGACTCCAGAAATACTGTCCAGGGTTGCCCATTCAAGCTGAGGAGCTGCGGAACACCCCGATGACTCTAATGGAGGTATAGGATCCTGGTTGGTGCACCAGTGAGCCCACCCACACCTGCCCACTGTGCTGAGAAGCTGCACAGCATCCTGACACTTCTCCCAAGAGCTCAAAACCTCATCCACAACCCCTAGGATCCAGCCCAGTGTCACCCACTCTGGCAAGGAGCTGCCGAGTGCCCCAGTAACTAGATCACAGAGGCACTCACAGACAACTCCAACATTGAACACAGTCAAAGAAAATCACACAAAGACTACATTACTGCACTCACTTGAAACCAAATCTAAACACCCAACACATAGAACACATCTACAGGAAAGAGTCTCTTCCTTTAAAAGTTATCCTGGAGTATTAGAAGAAGCAACTGTTCTACCAGATGCTCAGACATCAGTGTAAAAATACAAGAAATGAAAAAGGAAGGAAAGATGACACCCCCAAAGGAATACAATAATTCTCCAGTACCAGACCCCAAAGAAAATTAAATCTATGAAATGCCTGAAAAGCCAAATAATAATCTTAAGGAAACTTGGTTAGATGCAAGAATATACAGATAGACAACACAATGAAATGAGAAAAACAATTCAAGATCTAAAGAAGAAATAAAAAAAATGGTAGATATCATAAAAAAGAACCAAACAGAAATCTTAGAACTAAAGAATTCATTAAATAAAATAATAATAATAATAATAATAATAATAATAAAAACACAACTGAGAGCTTAAGCAATAGGCTAGAAAAGCAGAAGAAAGAGTTTCTGAACTTTAAGACAGTTTTTTAGAAACAACTCAGACAAAATAAAAGAAAATAGAATTTTTAAACAATTAGGAAAGCCTATAAGATCTATGGGACAACTTTAAGCATACAACATCCTTATTACGGGTGTTTATTATTATGGGTGTTCCAGAAGGGAAAGAGAGGGCAAAAGGCATAAAAAATCTATTTAATGAAATAATAGCTGAGAAATACACAAGTAAGAAAGAGACATGGACTTCCAGATCCAAGAGCCTCAAAGATTCCCAAACAGATTTAACCACAAAAAAGTCCTCTGTGAGACATATTGTAGTCAAAGACAAAGAACTGTAAAAACAGCAAAAGAAAAGCAACAAGTCACCTGTAAGGGAACTCCCATCAGACTAACAGTAGATTTCTCAGCAGAAACCTTACAGGCCAGGAGAGAGTGAGATGATATATTCAAAGTGCTGAAAGAAGACAACTGCCAGTCAAAATTACTATTTGCAGCCAAGCTAACCTTCGGAAATGAAGAAGAAATAGTGTCTTTTTCAGACAAACAAAAACTGTGGTAATTTACCACCAAAGATCAGCTCTGCAAGAAATCCTAAAAGGAGTCCTATTTCTGGAAACAAAAAATGATAACTACCATCATAGTAACACATGAAAGAATAAAACTCACTGGTACAGCAGATGCACAAACAAAAAAGAGAAAGAACTATCAATGCAAACAACAACAATAACAACAATAAAACAAATAGCAAAGACAAACAATAAAAAATAAAGGAACAAAAGATATATAAAAGAACCATAAAAAAATAAAAATTTCAGGAGTAAGGCAATACCTTTCAATAACTACCTTGCATGTAAATGGATTAAATTCCCCATTTAAAAGACATAGACTTGTTTAATTGATTAGAAAACGAGAACTATGACATGCTACATACAAGAAACTCACTTCACCTATAAAGACACACATAGACTAATAGAGAAGGAAACCAAAAATGAGCAGGAGTAGCTATATACTTACATCAAGTATATAGACTTTAAATCAAAAACTATGAAAAGAGAGATAGGAGGAAATTATACAATGATAAAGGGATGGTTTCAGCAAGAGGACATAACAATGATAAATATATATGAACCTCAAATTGGAGCTCCCAGACATATAAAGCAAATATTATTGTATCTAGAGGGAGAGAAAAAGTGCCTGAGGAGTTGTGTGAAGTACATAGAAAAGGGGAAGGAAAGGAATATTGCTTTGTTTCATGTGTCCTCTTCAGAATATTTAAGAAAAGTAACTAAAAACCTTTCTTTAAAAAAAAAAAAAAGATGGAAAAGAAAAGCCTGTCACTGCTGAACGAAGTTCTTTGAATGCCAGTACTCTGAGGCTATGTGAAATGTGTTCTGGATTCTATTGAGTAATAACTATTAGGAGCTGAGGAGCTTCTACTATGCCTGGGACAGAAATGCCATAGGACACTTAACATTCACTCTCTTGGCATTTTTCAAGAATACAATATGTTTTTATTAACTATAGACACCATATTCCACAACGGATCTCATAAACTTACTCTTCCTAACTGAAAGTTTGTATCCTTCAACCCACATCTTCCCAACCTCCACCCCCTTGCCAACTGCCCTGCCCCTGGTAACCACTATAAACACATACAATTTTATCTTTCAGTTAAAAATTTTTTTTAAATATGTATATTATTTTATAGTTCCAAATTCTTGTATTTTATTCTAAGAATTAACCTACAAAGATATGTTGAACTCTTCCTGGGCTCTGGAGTAAAACGATGTGTATGGGGCTGCTCCCAGCCACAGTGAGACTCTATGTGTGAAGGATGATATGTCAATAATGGTATTTCAGTGCATAATAAAATAAATATAATTAATAAGAAACGAAATGCCATAGGAAGTCAGCACTGATGTGGAGACAAGGTCTACCTAATTTCCTAGGAGGATGGCCATTTGAGGAAAATGCCTTTGGGATTCTAACACTCTGAGCATCTTGAGGCAGATAAACAGTCTGCCAATGGTATGACAAAGAAGAAAGGCTTCACAGTTAAAATCTGGGAACCTAGAAATCAGGTGACCAGGGAGGAGTCTCTCAGTGAGACCTGCCCTAGAGTATGCATCCCTCTATGGACCTGGAAACAGAGTTGAGAAGCACCAGGAACTCTGCAAAAACTGAGCCCCTCACCGGGGTAACATCACCCAAGTGAAGGAAGGAGCACTAACAACCCCAGGGAAGATCAGGGCAAGGAGGGGACAACTGCAGGAGCAAGAACTTAGGAGAGAAAAGGAAGGGAACGTGAAAAACAAGACTGCAGGAGAAGAGGAAAGTAAGCTCATTTGGCTAAATGGCCACAGCAGTGAAGCCTTATGGAATAGATATTTTCCATTTGCCCTTCCAGGTCCAATATTTCCCATTCTCCATACTGACCCATGCCTGGGAGACTGACCTTTGTGAACTAGATCAGTGGCTCCCTATGATCTGGCTTCTGGTTGAGTTCATCTAATGTTGGCTACTAGTGAGAGACTGGACTTCAAGAAGAGAGTGACGGCAGGTGTTTGTTTCTTTGTTTTTATCCCACACTTGGGTTGGTTTTACACCTTCCTGGTAGCAACAAATTGGCTGTATCCATCCTGGAAGACAGAAGCTCCTTACCCATTAGTTGTCCCTCTCCCGTACCATCTGCTACCTGCCCAGACACCAACTGACAGTCCCAGGTAAGATGGTAGCTGCTGAATGAGAAAATGCAGAGGCAGTTTCATCCTCCTGAAGAAGGCAGAGGAGGAGAAAAAATATGAGAACTGAGACACTGGACTAATGACTTTGGGTTAGAGAATGTTGATTATCTTCATGTGAATATAAACCTATATTCCTGCTATTATAATCTATTCGTAATTATTTTCAATGATAATTTTCTTTTGTAAAATAAAGCAATATTATATTTCGCAGGATTCTATTATTCTAAGAATGAGTTGATATGTAGTGTTGCGTAATAGAACACGATTTAAGTTCAAATCCCATTTTCACCACTTACTATATTAAGTCACTTCATTTTTCTATGCCTCAATTTTGTCATGTGTAAAATGGGGGTCACAATACCTTCTTTAAAGCATCCTTGTTAGATTAAATGGAATCCTGCTGGATGCATGCTTGCTTACAGTAAATTCTTTCTTTCTTTCTTTATTTATTTTTTTACAGTAAATTCTTAACAAATGGCGGTTGTATTTGTTATTCTTGTACTTCATCAAATTCTTAGAAGTCTCAGTTTAAGAAAAGATTGTTGTTTTATCAAAGGTGCTTAAATGTGGGCAAAAAAAAAAAAAAGCCTGGAACCCAATCAGTTCCTTCAGCACTGATGTAGATCCAATGAAGATGAAGATTACTCTGATCAACTCCACTTGCACCCATCTTGCTGGCTGGGAGTCTGTGTCCACCTGTGCACACCTTGCTGGCAGGGAGGCTATGGCAAGGCTCTAGTAATCAGCAATTCCATCATATTTCCTTTTGGTAAAAAATGAGTTCTGAGTGTTTGTTTTTTCAGAAATGTATTCCAAATCATATCCATTTGTGCTACATGCTACACTTCAAATCCTCAAGTTATTAATCTAAAAAGTTGAAGTTCTAGAAATTACTCTTGAAAATCCTAACGAACTAGTGATACAGAATTTTCAAACCCTAATATGACTCAAAAATTCACTTTCAAAATCTGATCTATCCTTTGTATCCTATTTCCCATAGTAAACATTCTTGAAAAGTTTGCTCAAGATCTGCTCTACTGAAAAAAAAAGGGAACTATCAGCCACAGAAAATATCTCTATGAACAAATATCTAAATGTCAGTTCTGTTTTTTAGTATGCTAAGCATTATACATGCCTCAATATTTTTAACAGTATCATACCTTCATTCACTCATTCAATAAATATTTACTGAAGGCTATGCACTGAAGTAGATTCTGGGGTAATGGTGAGAGACAAAACCCACAGCAACTCACACTCTGATGGAGTTTACATTCTAAATACAAGGTTAATAGTAGCTCAAGCAATGCATTTACCTCATCTTTCCTATATCTCCACTTATTAAAAAGTACTAAATTTTCAATGAGTTTATTGTTACCAGATAAAATATAGGATGTCTAATTCAATGTGAATTTCAGGTCTACAAGATATTTTTAGTATGTCATATATATTGTGCCTGATTAGAAGTCTTGTTGGAAATATTTACAGTAAAAGTCATTTTTGTTTATCTGAAATTCAAATTTAAGTGGACATTCTCTTTTTATTTGCTGTATCTGGCAGTGCTAAAGAGTTACTGCTCTGCTACCCACACGCTGTGTGACTTTGTGCACATAATTAGTTTTTCTTGACCTCAGTTTTCTTACGTATAAAATGAGGGATCTGGTCCAAGGGACATTTAAGGTCCCTTGCAGTTCCCTGGTTCAAGTTCTTCCCTACACATGAGATCTTGTCATCACATGGATCACTTCCCTCTGTCCATTCCCTGCATGGACTTTAAAATTGTCTGTCTGTGACTGCTCCAATCTCTTCTTCTCTCAGTACCCCTTGGTAGCAAACGATTTGATTTGCTGCACGTTGGTTGACTTGCCCAAGGCTATAATATAAATGCTAAATATCCCGCATTTGAGTAACACTTTACATTTCACAGAGTACTTTCACATTCATTATTGCATTTTGGTGCATCAGTGTCTCTCCTACATTTCATTCAGAAACTTCTTGTCGAAGTTTTTATTGCCGCTATGTAAATAATGTTTCTCATCGACCTCTCCAAGCATTAGCAACCTTCTGAGAGACCCACTGTCAATTAAAACAAGTCTGGTCTCATCTGTGAAGATGTTTCAGTGATCCTGACTCATCGGTCTTCCATAGCTTGTGCCTCTCCCTCTGTGCTGGCGGCAGCTTCCTCCTTGTCTCTTCTGTTCACAGGCGCACCTACTTGCCTCCTCCCCTGACAGGCCCTGTTTTTTCACCTTTTAACTCTAGGACACTGAAGGGCCCACTGCAAGCCTGGACCACATGAGCTCCAGCTACTGAATGTGATCCCTGCACTAGGAGCTTGTTAGGAAACAGTCTTGGACTCCACCCAAGAGCTATAGATTCAGAACCTGCCTTTTTAAGTTTGAGAGGCACTGGTTTAGACCTGGCCTCTGGTCAGGCATAATTTTTCCATATTTTTCTAGGAGATTGGAAGTGCACAATTTTGTCTATATTTTTTAGAATATCCTAGCAGCAACGGCTTCTAACCTTATTTCTACCAAGATATACCTGCAGGATAACAAGCACTCACTCAAAAGAAGAGAGGCTCACCTCTGTTGGTGATTCTCATTCCACCCACAAAACACGCTCTTTTGTGACTCTCTCTTTTAATATCAGCTAGAATGCTAATGACTACAATGAGGAGGGGACAGAAATGTGGCCACCATCTCTCAATATCTATAACACTTGTTCCTTAAGGATATGAGCAGTAGGGAAATACGAATTATAATCTTCCATCCCTTACTGACTGTCTGATATAACCAAGTAAATTGGTTCATTTTGAAGATAGAGAGAATAATGCAATAATGAATTATTTCTGATATGGAGATGCTTAATGAATAATTTAAAAGCACTTTACAATTTCGAAGTTCTCAGAGCTTGATAACTAATAAAAACAATCCAGAGTGTCACTGGCAACATGTTTTACATTTGTGTTCTTCTCTGCAGAGCTGTTCCTGAATCTGATAAACGTGTAACATTATTCAAAATACTTTTTATGAAATATGAGGGTACTTCAAAAAGTTCATGGAAAGATTTGTGTTGTCTTTTCATTCTATTTTTCCACAAACTTTTTGAAGTACCCTCGTAATTGCAGGCACAAAAAGATTGACAGAACCAAGAAAGCAATAACTGCCTGACTTGGCAAATAGACATTTGGTTCCTACTCTATTCAGCTCCAGGGGACAAAGCCAAACAAACGTGAAGTAACCAGGTTTTTGTCTGACTGTAATATTAATCTTCAGATAATAAGATACCAAAAGACAGAGAAAGAATTCTACTCAATACTGAATCCTTAAATAACACAAATTTTCAGAGTCAAAATGAAAACATACTGCCTTTTTTTCTTACAATAAGAGCAATGTCCTCAAAAGTATAAGTGGCTCCATTATATATGAAATCTAAAAGTACCAACACAATGATTAATGGAATCATTTACACTCAAATATAGAAGTTTATCTATTTTAGTACTATATTGAAAGATGAAAACTCTAAGAAATTTCCAGGTGATAGGAGAGATAAAAGGGGAAACATTTCTTAAAGACTCAAGTTCATTGTTATTATTAAATTATACATAGTTTACCACACGTCATTGTCAACTCATAACTAAGCTAACCTGATAAACTCATAGCTTCATAGATTTTTTTTTTTTTTTTTGGTCAGGTCTAAAGTTCACTACTGCACTTCAATCAAAAGAGTTATATAGTTAGGATAATTAAACTGATATTTTTTAGAATAAGTGGAGAGATAAGTCTGCAGCCAGACTATAGAGAATTTGGAATAACACTCAGCTTAGCTGCATTATCACTTTTTTTACAAAATAATGTCAGTTTTATTTTTAGATATTTTTCTATTTTGTAAGTCAAAATATTTTGTAAATAAAAAGGATTAGGTATAGTTGGTAAATATAGACTTGAAATTTTACAGAAATCATCACATTTGCAGATTTGGAGCGTTGCGATTGTCATTGTGTGGAATGGAAAGAAAAAACTGTACTGAGGCATCTAGAAAGTTGAATTCTTATTCTGGATTTGTCACTACTTGTGTGACCTTGGAAAAGTTAACTCCCTGGGCTTCTGTTTCCTCCATTTAAATTTTTGACGATTGCAGACTCTGGCTTGATATTCTCCTCAGTAGCCTCAGTTCCTGAGTAAGAACTCCCTAGAAGCTATAACCTGTACACAGTTAATTTTTCCTCTGCACTATTTTCTTTTTTTCTTTTTTGAATATTTTATTTTATGTTTATTTTTTTCTCATGTAAAAGAAGTCCTCAGGTAGAGTACAGATTGGCATGGAGGTCATCAGGCTTCTTCCTGTTTCACTGTCACTAGCAATTGGCTTCTATTCAGGTTTGCCTTGTGGTTCATTATTGTTGCTGGAACTCTAGCCATCACATCTGCAATCCAGGCAGTAGGAAGGGAAAAGGGGAAAAGGGCACTCCTTCCTTCTGAATCAGTTCTCTTTTTTCTTTTTTTTCTTTTAGCTTCTCAGTATACATTGTACTCAATTTTGATGATCCTTTATTCATTTCTCTTCTCCCTACCTCTTTCATACATCATATCTGTTCACTTGTCTTAAAATGTTCAAGGAATTGCTGTGATTGTTGTGTCTTCTTCCCCCCCACCCTATGTTTGTTTGTGTTTATTTATTTTTAGCTCCCACAAATAAGTGAGAACATGTGGTATTTCTCTTTCTGTGCCTGACTTGTTTCACTTAATACAATTTTTTCTAAGTCCATCCATGTTGTTGCAAATGGCAGTATTTCATTCTTCTTTATAGCAGAGTAGTATACTATTGTGTAGCTATACCAGTTTCCTTATCCACTCATCTGAAGATAGACATTTGGGCTGGTTCCAACTTTTGGTTATTGTATATAGAGCTGCAATAAACATTGGAGTACAGGTATCCCTTCGGCATGATGATTTCCATTCCTCTGGGTATATTCCCAACAGTGGAATAGCTGGGTCATATGGTAGATCTATCTGTAATTGTTTGAGGAACCTCCAAACCATTTTCCATAAAGGCTGCACCATTTTGCAGTCCCATCAACAGTGTATGGGAATTCCTCTTTCTCTGCAACCTCACCAGCACTTATCATTCTCAGTCTTTTGGATATTAGCTGTCCTAACTGGAATGAGTTGGTATCTCAAAGTGGTCTTGATTTGCGTTTCCTGGATGCTGAGTGATGTTGAGCATTTTTTCATGTATCTGTTGGCCATTTATATATCTTCTTTTGAGAAATACCTATTCAGCTACTTTGCCCATTTTTAACTGGATTTTTTTTTTTTTTTTTTTGCTGTAAAATTGTTTGAGTTTCTTATATATTCTGGATATTAATCCTTTGTTAGAAGTATATTTTGCAAATATTTTCTTCCACTCTGGTGGTTGTCTTTTTACTCTGGTGATTGTTTCTTTTGTTGTGCAGAAGCTTTTTAGTTTGATATAATCCCATTTGTTTATTTTACCTTTAGTTGCCTGTGCTTTCGGGGTCCTATTCATGAAGTCTGTACCCACTCCTACTTCCTGGAGTGTTTCCCCTATGTTTTCTCTAAGGAGTTTTATTGTTTCAGAATGTATATTTAATTCCTTAATTCATTTTGAGTTGATTTTGGTATATGGTGAGAGGTATGGGTCTAGTTTCATTCTCCTACATATGAATATCCAGTTATACCAGCACCATTTGTTGAAGAGGCAGTCCCTTCCCCAGTTTGTGGACTGTTTTGATTATTATAGCTTTGTAATGTAGTTTAAAGTCAGGTAGTGTTATGTCTCCTTCATTATCACCTTCTTTTGACTGTGGATTTATATAACTGAAGTAGCCATGTAAATAGTAGTCACTTGTTTCAGCAAGTTATAGAATTCACTTGTAAAATATATACTTAAATTCTTTAAGAGAAAATACAAAATTGCCCATGAGCTGACATTTTAAAGTGAACAGATACTCTACTGAGCATGTTGACATATTGCTGCATAGTTTCAACAGCAGGAATTGAATAAAATATTCTAGGAATGGAAAAGGGATTGAGCTTCAAGGCTTTAAAGTATAGTTGTTGGCTTTTGAAAGAAGACATCTGTGAGCTTTGGTTTATCATTTTACTCTTTGACTCACTCTATCTTTTTTAAAATTGTTTTTTCTATATTTTCTTAGGGCCTTATGTCTCTTACTTTTATACGTGGCTAATTTGAGTTGGTTAACTGTGTTAGAATATGGTGCTACCGAGATCACAACTAAAGTTATGATGCAGGGAACTTTAGTCCACTCACTACTCCTCTAATTAGAGTGGCCATATAATTTATCATCCAACCAAGGACAGTTTTGAGATTGAATGGAAGTGCTATTAATTATGACAACTTGAGTCATATTTAAAATTCAACTCAAAATGGATCAAAGACCTAAATGTAAGAACTAAAGCTATACAACTATTACAAGAAAATGTAGAGGTAAATTTTCATAATTTTGGATTTGGTAAAGGATTCTTAGATACAGCATGAAAAGCAGGAGTGGCAACAAGAAAAAAATAGGTAAATTGGGCTTCATCAAAATTTTAAAAATTTGTGCTTCAAAGGTCACCATCAAGAAAGTGAAAAGACAACCCACAGAATAGTAGAAAACATCTGCAAATCATAATATGATAAGGAACTTGAGTCTAGAATATATAAAGATATTATAACTCAATAATAAAAAAGACAAAAAGTTCAATAAAAAAGTTGGTGAAGGCTGTGAATAGACATTTTTCCAAGGAACACGTACAAAAGGCCAGTAAACACATAAAAGAATGCTCGACATCACTAGTCATCAGAAAAATGCAAATCAAAACCACAATGAGATACCACTTCACATGCACTAGAATGGCCAGAATCAATAAGTCAGATAACAATAAGTGTTGGAGAGGGTATTGAGAATTGGAACCCTTATGTACTGATGCACTGCTAGTGCAAATGTAAAGTAGTGCAGCCACTCTGGAAAAAAGTCAAACAGTTCTTCCAGCAATTAACCATAAAATTACCATACGACTCAAAAATTCCAGTCTTAAGTATATACCCAAGAAAAATGAAAATATAGTTACAAACAAATACTTGTACATGAATGTTTATAGCAGCATAACTCATAATAGCCAAAAGGTAGGAACAACCTAAGTGTTGATCAACAGATAAATGGATAAACAAAATATGGTATATCCATACAATGGAATATTACTTGGCTATAAAAAGGAATGAAGTACTAATACATGCTACAACATGCATGAGCCTAAAACATTATGCTAACATTGGCTAACATTAAGCCAATCACAAAAGACCACATATGATATTATTCTATTCATATAAAAGTCTTAGAATAGGAAAATCTATAGAGACAGAAAGTAGATTAGTGATTCCTTAAGGCTGGAGGTGGTGTGGGGAGGGTACATAGGGAATAGTGGACTGGTAACTAAAAGGCAAGAGGCTTCTTTTTGAGGTTATGAAAATGTCCTAAAATTGATGGCAGTGATAGTTGCATACATCTGTGACTATACTAAAGTCCACTGAACTATATGGTACTTAAATTATTTCTCATTAAATCTGTTTAAAAAATAACAAAATTATGTTGGGACACTCAGTACAAACTGAGACTATCCTAGGCAAATTCAAAGCATTGTGACCCACCTCTAATCTCACCCAAATGTCTGAACAACTCACTTTCCACGCTTTTGGAGGAGGACTAATGGAAAAGTCTGACCGGTTGCACACTTATACTGGAACTATTTTGAAAGCACAAGTCAAAAAATATATATCCTAATGAAGTGGCTAGAAAAGAATCTTCAGATAGGAAGAAAGAATATTGACTCATTTAGTGGTATTCTCATGCACAGTGGCCTCTAGTCTCCTTTTCAATAAGCCACGTGTTAGCAGCACTGATATCCCAAAAGGTAGATTAAGCATGTGCTTAGGGTACTTACAGAGCCAGGGCTCCCCAAATAAGTTCAGCTTCAATGAATCTTTCAAGAACTTTGCATTTAAAAAAATAAATTTAAAAAACTATAGAAAGAAGGTCTTTTCATATCAGCATATATATTATGTATACAGTACCTGAAATCCAATTGAGCTTAACATTCATATTTGGGGTTTTGAAAGTTTAGCATAACATTTATTTCGAATTATAATATTCTAAGTGCTGGGACCATCTACAGTTCTTTATCCAGCCCTATGAAGAAGGAAAGATGGACAACAGTAAACAACAGGGCCAATGCTTGGCATAAGCATAGACAGAAGGGTCATAGCAAGGACCAATAAGAACCAGAGACCAAAACAGCATTCTCATCCCCCACTGTTCTATTCAGTTTAAGAACTTGGTACTTTCAAAAGACTCTCTTTTTGGGGAGCCCCCAATTAACTGAGATTAAATGTCCCACCACACCAAAGTCAGATTTAATTTTGTTTTTAAAAATAAACACATGTGCTTATTTATTTTATTTTATTTTTTTGGCACAACTGGTTTTTTGGAATAAAATTCATACACCGTCATTATCTATGTCCATCTAACTACGACTGTAAGCTAAGCCTTTTGGCTTCTCTGCAGTCCAGCTGAAGATTAGAATGCAAGGTCCCCTACCTGTGCTACAGTTTTAAGATGATTCTAATCACAAGATTTTGTGCTCCCTTCCTTTTTCAGTAAATTGAAACAATATTTATAAATGTGTGATTTGTGCAGTTCTGTAAGAAATGGAATCATTAAAAAAACATGCTAACCAGATAACCATTTATGTATATGAAGACAGTTTTCAGTGAGCCCTTTAAGAAAGAAACATAGTTTGTTATTAGAATACACAGCTATCTTTCAAGAAAACATGGCTAAAGCAGTAGGTATGGTAAAAAAAGTATTTTCTGTCACAAATGTTTTAAATTGGGTTTTTAAATAACCATAATATATACTGAAGATTCTTAAAGGCAATTATTATTTATCCAGCTCTGACATCTCACAAAAGCATTTTAGCATTTGAGAGGACAGGATAACTGAGAGTATCACATAAATTCCAGAATCATTTATTCAAATCAAATACACATTTTTACATCAAGGGCAACTACTTCTCCATAAAGGAACTCTGTAATATATTACCTAGAAATGAATGTTACATATTTATAACTCTGGCTGGTAAATCCCAGTCATATTATTATTATGCTATTAAATTGGAAATATATAGGGTTGCAAAGAGGAGTGATCATAATAAAAGCACTTTATTCTGTATATAATGCCTGAAATTCAATCATACAACTTCCAAATACCAGAAGTTTAATGTTTATGGTCTTTATTGAATAATCTTCTTCTTCTTTGACTAAAGTCAATAAAAAGTCATGTCTGAACTTTTCAGTCAAGCTAAACACCATTACATTAAACTATAAGTTCATCAAGATGAGAACAAAATCAAGAGATCATCCTCTGATCCCTGCTGGCTAATGTTTTAGTGGTTTTCTTCTCAATCCCAAACCCAGTTTATTTAAACATTTTCACTGAAGTTTGGCCAATGTTTATGCTAATTAATTTTTTACTTGCATATTTATATTGGATTTAGAGTTATTTCAAGGAAAATGATGTTATCAAATAATGTTAAAAATATGCTGTAAAGACCTTTAGATTTGGAGGAGCATGTTTAAAAAAAAAATTTTTTATTGTGGTAAAATATGCATAGTATAAAATTTACCATTTTAACCATTTTAAAGTGTACAGTTCAGTGTCATGAAGTGCATTCATATCATTGTCTAACCATCACCACTATCCATTAGCCTGAAATTTCATCTTCCCAAACTGAAACTCAGTATCCATTATACACTAACTTCCCACTCCCCACTCTCCCTACAGAGGACAAAAGTTAAACAATACACTTTTTTTGAAAACATACACTCATGAATTAGAACTACACTCTTAAGAGGAAATCCCCAATTAAAAAGCTCTAGTATTGGGCCGAGCCCGTGGCACACTCGGGAGAGTGCGGTGCTGGGAGTGCGGCGACGCTCCCGCCGCAGGTTCGGATCCTATATAGGAATGGCTGGTGCACTCACTGGCTGAGTGCCGGTCACGAAAAAAAAAAGGCTCTAGTATTTCTGTTGTACATTTTAGAAACAATGATTGAATATAATCATTTGTTGAACTCTTCCTGGAGCTAGTGACACATAAGCACATTTGTTGATGTTACAGAAAAGTTATATATTTTGAATTTTGGCTACACAATTATTTTTAAATATCAATGGAAATACTGTAAATATTATAGAATAACACTTTCTCATATTATTGAATAATTCCTACTTTTAACAAATATATTTGGGGGGTGTGGATATATAATAGTGTGTTGGCATTTGGATATTCATTTTTAATCCACGGCAATGACTTCTTCATAAAAGAACTGTGTAAAGTGTGAATTGTACAGCTGAATGCTGTAAGAAGTAGAATCTTTAAAAAGAACATGCTAATCAAATATTCATTTATGTATATGAAGATGCTGTTCAGTGAGTCCTTTAAAAAAGAAACAGTTTATTAGAATATACAGCTATCCTTCAACAAAACATGGCTAAGACAATAGGTATGGCAAAAATTAAAGTATTTCTGTCACAAAGGTATTAGATTGAGTTTTAAAATAACCATAATATAGACTGAATATCTTGACCTGATCTACCTGATCAGGGAGGGTTTTTCGCGTAATTTTCCTAAGGATGGCTATACATTTACAAGGATTCGTGTATACTTTCATATCCCATATTCTCTATTGGCAGGTTGATGACATACATTTGTAAGTAGACGAATATACCAAATGGTATATGAACAGGGAAATGCAATAGTTAGCAGTAAAAAATAATTTAAGAAATAAATGAGGAAGAAATAATTGCTTGTAAGTGTCAAAGAGGAAACAATAAACTAGGTCTTACAAAAAAAGTTACCACTTTAGGCAAAGAAACTGACGTGACCTGAATAGAAGCATATGTACGTCTCTCTTAAATGATCCTTCTCCATTTGCACTCGCTCCTCAAGTTCTGCAGAGTGTGACTCCAAAATGGAGCTTTGCATTATAAATAAATATTTGCTGGCTTCATCCTCACAGGCCACATTTGTTCCACTCCATCCACCTCCCATTTTCGGCATACTATGGAACCTTTTCCACCAAAATGTTTCTAATGCTAAGTGTACCACATTTATTCACCCTAGCTTTTCCATTCTTACTCTCAAATGTACCACTTCAATATGTCATGTGCCATGGGCTTTCTGGCCTTGTGCAAATTCTGCTCTCTTCAATGTCATCTTTTGATCTTCAGGTTATATTTCTCTGCCTACAAAACTCAGTAGACAGTACAGTACTATAGCAGAGGAAGACTGCATCAGTCTTTATGGGATGTTAAGTGAATTCAATTTGAAGAGTAGTGGGACAGGGAAAGCAGAGACATGTAGGCCTATTTCCACAGTGATCATGATTGCCATTTTTACAATAAAGCTCACTGGTGTCATCAGATACTGCGTCGTGTTTACCTCATTTTCCAAAACAAACAAAATATGATTGCAATACCAGCCACCTTATTAATTCTCATATGCTATTAATATCAACAGAAGCTTTTATAGCTCATAGACTTTGAAAATCTCACATGGAGTTTAGATCCTCCCCACTTGGCTTCTGGCCGAAATATTACTCACCCGATGATTAAAATAAAACAATACATTAAGAATAGCTAGGGTAAGGATTCCCTGGAATTATTTTCTTTCTTTGCTTTAATGCAGTCTCTTTTTAATATGCTATTTATATGTAAACTCAAGAGTTCCATTATATTCTTAGACAATAATGACTAATGATTACTGAGAGTTTACAATGTGCTAGGAACCGTCCTATGAGTTTTTTACACTAAACTGTTCATATCATCCTCACAACAATCCTACTAGTGTTCCTATGAGGAACAATTTTTATCTGTATTTAATATCCCCATGTAAAGAAAGTAAAAGAGTTACGAAGAAACTTACCAACGGTCACCCAGACTTTATCCAAGTTTCCTAAAGACACCTGATCACACTCTTAATCACCAGTTTTAAATGTCAATATTATTTTCCACATGTAAGTTTTTTTCTTTTTTCAGTTTTACCTGTTTTTTGAGATTTTTAAAGAGAAAAGTGGCAGTGCATATTGTTTCTCTGAAAGGCCTGGCATTTGTTAGTCATGCCTGAGATTTCTGCCATCTCAGCGCACTGTCCTTTTCTGGGGACCTTGGACATTTCAACTCAGTGACAGGTATCTCAATACATTTTTTGCACACTTTATATGAGCAATTTACTGCTGAAACTCATAAAAGGGTCACTTAATTTGTACAGCTGGTAGTCTCGGTCCTGCCTAAATGACTTCTCAGGGTTTAAGGCTAAAATTGGAAAATTCCCTGGAAAAACAGAAGGTAGCCATTCTATCATACTTAGAAAATGGGAGTATTTCTTGTTTCTCTTCCTATAACGGCATCCCATGGAAAGGAACAGGCCCTACTCCAAGTAAAACTGTTTCTGTCATCTTCAGCTTCCCAGATGACTCCTCAATTTATAAATGGGAGTGGAGGAGAGCCAATATCTGTTGTGTTTAATGGTGCCCAAAGAGGACCGTTCACTGCTTCAAGATACTTTTTACATTTTCATTTTTAAACTATGACACTCCCTGAATTAAAATTATTTTATCATTATATTTGTAAATAAAATTATATTCAAATTATATTAAAATGCATGCTAGTGCAAATCTATTAGTATTGCCCTATATTTTAAGACTTGTAATTCTCTGTGATGGTTTTAAATAATTTAATCAAAATGAAAAACAATCAGATTATAGTTAAGTACTTTATTTTCATTTACAGCTATTAGGGTAGCTATTAGAAAATTTGTGAGTAAGAGGGAGGCTTGCTTTATCTATTAATCCATTTAAGAGTCATATAGACTCATGTACTGAAAAGTAATCCAGGTGCTAAGCAAATGCAGTTGCAAAATTCAGGGAAATTTTATTACTAGAGCTCCATGGTCCAAGATGTTTTATGACAGATATTAAAGCTGGATTTGAGGACTGTATGTGATATGTTTATTAAATAATGAGACTGATTCCTTTAAGGCATACATACAAAAATGAGTCTCCTTAATTTATAGTGTTACCACACAAAAACAAAAATGTTCAAATACAAAGAGGCACTTCTAAGGCAATTTCAATTAAACATAGGATAGATGAAGTATGTCAGAAATTAGGCCTATGGGGCAAAAATAAGTAATTGCGGGGTAAACAGAATATAATTTCTATTGTTTTTATGTTTTGAGGGATTAGGAACCTGGCAGTTATCTGTGGTTCTGCTCTTTCTCTCATGTCCCATGTCTGGTTCGTGAGCAAACATCTTCAAAAGAAATCCACAGCTCAGCTATTTACCATCACTCTCACTGTCACCGTCCTGGTCCAAACAACAGTGATTTTTGTCTGAATTACTGTGGTAACTGCCTAACTGGTCACCTTCAGCCTCTTTCAACATGGTAAACAGGAAGACTCTGTTAAAACAAGTCATATTATAACCCTGGCTTCTCTTTTCAGTCAGGGAAAAAGCCAAAGTCTGACAATGCCATGGCCATTGGGCTTGCTATTCCACTGTGAACTTGTCTGCTCTCCTAGGTCTCTCTAAGGCAGGAACACTAGCCTCCTTGCTCTTCCTCAAACCTGCCTGGCATGTGCCTGCCTCAGGGCCTTTGCACTTGCTCTTTCCTCAGCCTAGAAAGCTCTTCTCTGAGAAACAGCATTACTAGCTCCCTCCCTCCTTAAGGAGACAGGCTCTCTTTTCCACCCTGCCTAAAATATCAACCCCAACCCAAAATAAACACACTTTAAAACATTCTTCCCCACTTCATTTGTTCTCCTTAGCACCTATCACTCTTTAACATAGTATACATGCCACTTATTCACCTTAATTATTGTCTGTGTTCTCATTGTAATGTCAGGTCCAGGAGGTTTCATTCACTACTTTCCAACACCTTTCACAGTGCCTGGCATATAGTAGATGCTCAATCAGTTTTTTGTTAAATGGAATGAATGAATTAGAATTAGGTCATAAGAAAAAAAAAAAAAAAACCATGTCAAAAAGGAGAGTGCTCATCAAAATACTTCCAGTGAAGGAGAATGAGAAATAAGGAAGTACACATGTATGTATACATTCATTGTCTTTCTTGCAAACGTGCAAGTATTGAGTGCCCACATGTAATTCTTCCCAGGATTAAGCACATAGTCCCTCAAGGAGTTTCTAGGACAGCTGGGAAGACAGACAAGTAAACACACACTGCTAATGCATTGTGATGGAGGTATTATTGGGTCACCCAGGAAGGACTCAAGACCAGAGTGGCAGGGGTGAAGCTGTATTGAGAAATCAGGATGGAGAGAAAGCAGGCCAAAGCCAGATGATAAATGACCTTTTCTTCCATGCTAAGCAACTGGATTTAATCCCGAAGGTCACAGGCCAGAGAGCCACTGATGAATTTCAAGCAAGAAATTATGGCAGGATCAGATTTTTGTTTTATTAAAGTCATTTGTATAAGGATGTTCATTATATTGTTACATATAGCAGTAAATAAATATAAACCATATCCAATGATATGGGATTAGATAATAAATCATAACAAATTCATATAATAGAATTCTGTCTGCATTAAAAATGATACAGTAAAGAATTTATTGGTAGAAAGAGTTCCATGATATATTGTTTGAAAGTAGTAAATTTTAAGAGAGCACAAATAATATGGTCCTGCTAAACTAAAAAAAAAAAAAAAAAATTCTCTGCATAGAGAAAGTCGGTAAAGACATTTAGAAATATGTTCACAGCAGTAACCTCTAGGTTGTAGAATTTTGATAATTTTGCATTCTTTATTATGCCTTCGTGTTATCTGAATTAATTTTACAGTAAGCATGTATAGCTTTTATAATAAGAAAAAATAGCACTTTTCATTCTGGAAGTTAAAAGAGGAAACAACTCTGAGAGATTAGACTAGAGAGGAGAGCCCTACTAGGAGACCATGGCAGCAAATCCAGATGGAATGTGGAGAAGGAATCCAGAGAAATGCAGAAGGCAGAATGGAAGTGCAAGGGGACTGCAAATTTTCCGGCTTGAGCAGCCACGTGCTTGGTACAATCACTGACTATGTGCCGGGGCCCAAAGCTACTCTGAGAGAGCCAGCAGTTTCTTATCCACCAGGAGCTGCAATCAATATGTAACAGCTGGTTAGAATCCTCGAATTAACTAATACAATTGTCAGCCAGCTCACCTGGCTGGGATTTCTACATGGTGTAATCCCTTCAGGCATTATTGAATACACTATTTTCAGAAAAGCACCCTGTTCCTCTCTGTCCATCAGATGACTCCTGGTGCCAATTCTTTAGAATACTTGTAGCTACCTAACCCTTGGTCACCCCCATAGGTAAGCACCTCTTGCCATCTATTCTTTCCTGTACTCTCTTACCTGTATGCTCTGCCCCATTTATCCCTTGGTCTAAACCCACAAAATTTACCTTATTCTTAAATCTTTTTTTTTTTTCATTACAGAATTCCTATTCCATAGAAAACAAATCAAAACAAAACACTCCCTACTATCCTTAGCCTCTGTCCTAAAGACTTCCTCTATTTCTTGCCCCTGAAGGAAATCTAGATCCCTGAAGGCAGTAAATATTTTAGGCTTTGCAAACCTATAATCACAACTACTCACCTCTGCCATTGCAGTATGAAGGCAGCCACAGAGAACAAATACCAAATGAATGGGCAAGTCTGTGTTCTAATAAAACTTTATGTACACAAATAAGTGGTGGGCTGGGTTTGGCCTACAGGTCATAGTTTACTGACCCCTGAGACAAATCTTTATTCTTTTTCTTTTCTCTTTCTTCTTTCTCCCTGACTATTGATTGGTCCCTCCACCATGCTCTCATCAACACTGATAATTCCATTTATATACCACTCTAGTCAACTTGCCCAGGAAAATCTCACATCTTTGATTAACCCAACTACTACATTCTCTACTCCTGGGTTGCTAAATGCTGATAGAGAAAATCATTCTTTCTCCCACTGATAATACTATAATTCCTAGTCTTCAATCTCCAACTTTCAACACTTCTTGGTAAACTTTTTACATTTTCTTAATCAGATTTCTCTTCTCTTCAGTAGCAACTTCAAGTCTTCTCCATTCTCCTCAAGAATTCTGCTCTACTATTAGCCTCTTTGTTCTAATCATATTGTCTTTTATCTTACTTCATTGACAAAACAGAATATGTCAAAAGAAAATTCCCTAAGCTTTTGTTCTCCCACCTACAAATGTACTGCCATCCAAATCTACATTTCCTCTCCTTTTATCTTACTGGAGGTTTATTTCTTTTTTCTTCACTCCTGTGTATTTGATCTTTTCTTCATCTGCACTGGTTCCTTTCCACCAGCATTTTAATGTGCTCAGATTTCTCAAAAAAATAAGATCTTGATATGTAGGTATATTTATTATATATATAACAAATGTGTGTATATATGTATTTTATATATAACTCAAACCAAAGGTTAAATAAACAATACTCTTCCTTATAACATGTGATATACTGTAATACTGTCTATTCTGTAACATTTCATCTTTTCCCCTATGCTGACCAAGACCCACTCAACTGATTTTACATCCAATTAATGGGTATGCCTGAAAGAAACTTGCACATGCACACAAAGAGACATGTTATAAGAATTCACATTGCCCTGTCCTTATAGTAGTATAGAAGTATAGCAGTTAAAAATGACAATAACCTAAATAAATGTTCATCAACACAAAAATGGATATATAAATCATTATGTCTTCATCATATGGAATACTACACAGCAGATAGTAACTGCAGTTACATGTATCAACTAAATATCAAAGACAAAATACTAATTGATAACAATCTGCAAAAGTAAAATTATGATATAATAAAATTTATAAAATTTGACAATACCCAAAATAGTACTATATGTTTTCATGGTTGCTTGGATACACGGATGGAAATACACACACACAAATATTTCAAGTATAAAAATATGCATAGAAATGACAAACAAACAACAAATTGCCTCTAGGGAGACCTCTACAAGGGCTTCACTGTAATGTTGAATTTCTTAAATACTGAAGCAATGTGGCAAATGTTAAGATCTGACAAAGCTGTGGTCCACCATCTTGCAATGTGAGACCCCTGGGTCCCTGTCACCACCATCACATGGACTTTGGACTTCCCAGCCTCAGAAACTATTGAAGTGAAGATGGCGGAAGAGGAGAGCTGCTTGCCGCTTTTCTGCCACGAGTAGAAGCAGCCTGAGGCCCGCGCCAGATGCAGCTGTAGCAGAATCGGCGCAAAGGAATGGCTTTGAAAGGGTGTCTTTACCCTGCAGAGAACCGGGAATCTTCCCCCAACCCGCGCACATGACCGGCCGGTGCGCCACGGCCGCGTCACAACTGCAGCCGCAGACGTGGAAACATGGAAGCCTGAGCTGGCATGTGTCACCCCGGGCTGCAGCGGTGACCGCGACTTCTGACCCCCGGCCCCACCCGCCCATGCCTAGAGCTGGAAGCTACTCAACCCGCGGAGGAGACAGGGAGATGTCCAGTGGGAGAGGCAGAAGCTCCGCAGAGACTACACACCCTGCGGGGCGCCACTGCGTGATCCAACAGGTAGGCTTCACCGCCGCCACCCAGCTTCATTCCCAGCCCAGCCCAGTGCACACACAGCGGGGAGACATTAGGCAGGGGAGGCGGGAACTCCACAGGGTCCACGCTGCTGCCGCGCAATTCAGCAGCCCGGCCCAATGTGTAAGGAGCACAGAGTCATCCAGCAAGAGAGATAGAAGCTCCGTAGAATCCACACACCCTGTGGGGGGGCCGCCGCTGTGTGATCCAGCAGCAGGTAGGCTTCACCACTGCCACCCCGCTCCATCCCAAGTCCGGCCTAGCACGCACAGAGCAGGGAGACATCCTGCAGGGGAAGGGGAAGCTCTGCAGAGACCACACGCTCTGCGGTGCCTTGGCGCATCCCAGCAGCATGGGCCAGAGCGCAGGGAACAGGGAGTCACTGAGGTAGCCATACCAAATTGGCAACCACAGCAACATCTTAGTCAGTCAATAGTGTCAAACCTGTGGACAGTGAAACCCCCAGCCACAATGAATAAACATCAAAGAAAAGATACCAGAAATACAAAAAATCAAGAAAGTACACCACCAAAAGATAATAAATCTCAAGCTATAGATCCTATAGAACAAGAAGCCCTTGAAATGACTGACAAGGAATTTCAAGTGATAATTCTAAAGAAACTGAATGAGATACAAGAAAACTCAGCTAGACATCATGATGAAATGAGGAAAAGTATACAGGACTTGAAAGAGGAAATGGACAAGGAAATCAATGCCCTGAAAAAAATGTAGCAGAACTGGCCGAACTGAAGAAGTTATTCAGCGAAATAAAAAACACAACGGAGAGTTTAACCAGCAGGCTTATGGAAGTTGAAGAGAGAACCTCTGAACTTGAAGATGGGCTGTTTGAAATAACACAAGCAGACAAAAAAAAAAAAAAAAAGAAAAAAGAATCAAAGGCATTGAAGAAAATCTGAGAGAGATATCAGACAACCTTAAGCGCTCAAATATCCGAGTCATGGGTATTCCAGAAGGGGAGGAAAAAGGAGATTGCGTTGAAAACATATTCAACAAAATAGTGGCAGAAAATTTCCCAGGTATAGGAAAAATCACAGATCTTCAGATCCAGGAAGCTCAACGATCTCCAAACGTATTCAACCCAAAAAGGTCTTTTCCAAGACATGTTATAGTCAAATTGGCAAAACTCAAGACAAAGAGAGAATCTTAAAAGCTGCAAGAGAGAAGCATCAAATCACCTATAAGGTAGCCCCAATAAGGCTAACATCAGACTTTTCACCACAAACCCTAAAAGCCAGAAAGGAATGGGATGATATATTCAAAAGACTAAAAGACAGAGATTGTCAGCCAAGAATACTCTACCCTGCAAGCCTATCCTTCCAAAATGAAGGGCAAATAGTATATTTCTCAGACAAACAAAAACTGTGGGAGTTCACCACCACACGACCACCCTTACAAGAAATTCTCAAGGGAGTACTGGGTTTGGTTCCTCAAAAATAACTACCACTGCCATAAAAACCCAAGAAATATCTAAACCCACTAGTATAATAAAAATGGCATTCATGAAGAGAAAACAAACAAACAAAAAGGCTATCTACAACCTAAGGAACCAACAAACACAGAAAACAAACAGTAAATCAGAAAGCAAGGAACAAAAGATACCTAAGACAACCAAACAACAATCAATAAAATGCTAGGAATAAAACAACACTATTCAATAACAACTCTTAATGTAAAAGGCTTAAATTCCCTGATCAAAAGATACAGATTGGCTGACTGGATTAAAAAGGAGGACCCAACTATATGCTGCCTTCAAGAGAC
This sequence comes from Cynocephalus volans, assembly GCF_027409185.1. NCBI lineage: Eukaryota > Metazoa > Chordata > Mammalia > Dermoptera > Cynocephalidae > Cynocephalus > Cynocephalus volans. Next base: position 246,764,181 of record NC_084460.1, read on the forward strand.
CCACCTAACACATAAAGACTCACATAGAGTAAGAGTGAAAGGATGGAAAAAGATTTACCATGCAAACAGAAAAGAAAAATGAGCTGGAGTAGCTATTCTTATATCTGACAAAGTAGACTTTAAACTAAAAACCATAAAAAGAGACAATAAGGGACACTACATAATGAAAAAAGGACTGATCCATCAAGAAGACATAACAATCATAAATATGTATGCACCCAATGTTGGAGCAGCCAGATTTATAAAACAAACTCTATTAGACCTAAAGAAGGAAATAGACACTAATACCATAATAGCAGGGGACCTGAACACCCCACTGTCAATACTGGACAGATCATCTAGGCGAAGAATCAGCAGACAAACACAAGATCTAAACAATACTCTAGACCAATTGGAATTGGCAGATATCTACAGAACATTCCATCCAACAACCTCAGAATATTCATTCTTCTCATCAGCACATGGATCATTCTCCAGGATAGATCACATATTAGGTCACAAATCAATTCTCAACAAATTCAAAAAAATTGGAATTATCCCATGTATCTTCTCAGACCACAATGGATTAAAACTAGAAATTAATAACAAACGAAACTCTGGAAACTATACAAACACATGGAAATTGAACAGCATTCTACTTAATGACATATGGGTCCAAGAAGAAATCAAGCAGAAAATCAAAAAATTTCTTGAAACTAATGAAAATAATGATACAGCATACCAAAACCTGTGGGATACTGCAAAAGCAGTATTAAGGGGGAAATTTATTGCATTAAATGCTCACCTCAGAAGAATGGAAAGATGGCAAGTAAACAACCTAACACTTCACCTTAAAGATCTAGAAAAACAAGAACAATCCAAACCTAAAGTTAGCAGACGGAAAGAAATCATTAAGATCAGAGCAGAACTTAATGAAATTGAAACCCAAAAAATAATACAAAAGATCAATGAATCAAAAAGTTGGTTTTTTGAAAAGATAAATAAAATTGACAAACCATTAGCATGGCTAAGAAAAAAAAGAAGAGAGAAGATTCAAATAACAAAAATTAGAAATGAAAAATGTGATATTACAACTGATTCATCTGAAATACAAGGAATCATTCGAGAATACTTTAAACAACTATACGCCAACAAGTTTGAAAATCTGGAGGAAATGGATAAATTTCTGGACACACACAAGCTCCCAAAACTGAGCCATGAAGATGTAGAAAATCTGAACAGACCAATAACAATAAAGGAGATTGAAGCTGTTTTCAGAAAGCTCCCAACAAAGAAAAGCCCAGGACCAGATGGATTCACAGCAGAATTTTACCAAACATTCAAAGAAGAATTGACACCGATTCTTTACAAACTATTCCAAAAGATTGAAACAGACGCAAATCTCCCAAACTCATTCAATGAAGCAAACATCATCCTGATACCAAAACCAGGTAAAGATAGAATCAAAAAAGAAAACTACAGGCCAATATCCTTGATGAATATAGATGCAAAAATCCTCACTAAAATTCCAACAAACAGAATACAGCAACACAGACGTAAAATTATTCACCACGATCAAGTGGGATTCATCCCAGGGATGCAAGGTTGGTTCAACATACGCAAATCAATAAATGTGATACACCATATTAATAAACTCAAACACAAGGACCATATGATCATCTCTATAGATGCTGAAAAAGCATTTGATAAAGTTCAGCACTCATTCATGACAAAGACCCTCTATAAGTTAGGTATAGACGGAAAGTATCTCAACATAATCAAAGCCATATATGATAAACCCACTGCCAATATCATCCTGAATGGGGAAAAACTGAAAGCTTTTCCTTTAAGAACAGAAACTAGACAAGGATGCCCACTCTCACCACTCCTATTCAACATAGTGTTGGAAGTACTAGCCAGAGCAATCAGAGAAGAGAAGGAAATAAAGGGCATCCACATTGGAAAAGATGAAGTCAAACTGTCCCTGTTTGCAGAAGACATGATCCTATATATCGAACAGCCTAAAACCTCTACAAAAAAACTGTTGGAATTGATAAATGATTTCAGCACAGTAGCAGGATACAAAATCAACACACAAAAATCAGTAGCATCTCTATTCTCCAATACTGAACATGCAGAATGAGAAATCAAGAAAGGCTGCCCATTTACAATAGCCACCAAAAAAAATAATAAAATTAGAAATTGAGTTAACCAAGGATGTGAAAAATCTCTATAATGAGAACTAAAAACCACTGCTGAGAGAAATTAGAGAGGATACAAGAAGATGGAAAGATATCCCACGCTCTTGGATTGGAAGAATCAACATAGTGAAAATGTCCGTACTACCCAAAGTGATATATAAATTTAATGCAATCCCCATCAAAATTCCAATGACATTTTTCTCAGGAATGGAAAGAACTATCCAGACATTTATATGGAATAACAAAAGACCACATGTAGCCAAAGCAACGCTGAGCAAAAAAAATAAAGCTGGAGGCATAACACTACCTGACTTTAAATTATACTACAGTATGGTACTGGCATAAACACAGACACACTGATCAATGGAATAGAATAGAGAATCCAGAAATCAACCCACACACCTACAGCCATCTGATCTTTGACAAAGGCACCAAGTCTATACACTGGGGAAGAGACTGCCTCTTTAGCAAATGGTGCTGGGAGAACTGGATATCAATATGCAGGAGAATGAAACTAGACCCATACCTTTCACCATACACTAAAGTCAACTCAAAATGGATTAAGGATTTAAATATACACCCTGAAACAATAAAACTTCTTAAAGAAAACATAGGAGAGACACTTAAGGAAATAAGACTGGACATAGACTTCATGAATATGACCCCTAAAGCATGGGCAACCAAAGGAAAAATAAAGAAATGGGATTATTTCAAACTAAAGAGCTTCTGCACAGCAAAAGAAACAATTAACAGAGTTAAAAGACAACCAACAGAGTGGGAGAAAATATTTGCAAAATATACATCTGACAAAGGATTAATATCCAGAACATACAAGGAACTCAAACAACTTTACAAGAAAAAAACAAGCAACCCAATTAAAAAATGGGCAAAAGAGCTAAGCAGGCATTTCTCTAAGGAAGATATACAAATGGCCAACAGACATATGAAAAAATACTCAACATCACTCAGTATCCGGGAAATGCAAATCAAAACCACACTGAGATACCATCTAACGCCAGTTAGGATGGCTAAAGTCCAAAAGACTCTGAACAATAAATGCTGGCGAGGTTGCAGAGAAAAAGGAACTCTCACACATTGTTGGTGGGACTGCAAAATGGTGCAGCCTCTATGGAAAATGGTATGGAGGTTCCTCAAACAACTGCAGATATATCTGCCATATGACCCAGCTATCCCACTGCTGGGAATATACCCAGAGGAATGGAAATCATCAAGTCAAAGGTATACCTGTTCCCCAATGTTCATCGCAGCACTCTTTACAATAGCCAAGAGTTGGAACCAGCCCAAATGTCCATCATCAGATGAGTGGATACGGAAAATGTGGTACATCAACACAATGGAATACTACTCAGCTATAAAAACGAATGAAATACTGCCATTTGCAACAACATGGATGGACCTTGAGAGAATTATATTAAGTGAAACAAGTCAGGCACAGAAAGAGAACTACCACATGTTCTCACTTATTGGTGGGAGGTAAAAATAAATAAATAAATTCACACACACACACACACAAAATCCCAGGGGGGAGGGGAAGAAGACATAACAACTACAATTCCTTGAAGTTGATACAACAAGCAAAGAGAAAGGACATTGATGGGTGGGTGGGGGGAGCGGGAGGAGGGAGGGGGGTTTTGGTAATGGGCCACAATAATCAACCACATTGTATATCAACAAAATAAAATTAAGGAAAAGAAAAAAAAAAGATCTGACAAAGCTGTGTAGTGGGTACACAAGGGATTGTTATATTTCTCTGTATTATTTTATCCATATTTAAAACATTTAATAAAAATTATGCTAAGGGTACTGGTAGATACACATATTTAACTACCTAGTGGATATTCACGTTCTTCAAGGCTCATTCCTGTGGCTCCTTCTTTTTTACTCTACATTCTCTTCCTAAGAAATCCTCTCTGGGTTTAATCTATGATCTATGTCTTGATGATCAAATTTATATATCTGGCACAGATCTCTTCTCCGAGTTCTAGATCCATACATCCAACTGCCATGTGACTTTTCCACATGGAATTTTCACAAGTGCTTCAGCTTTAGAATGCCAAGACTGAACTCATGATCTTCTCCTTAACCTGAGTACTCCTTCGTTGTCTCTAAAGTGAGTACACTACCCATAATCAGTTACACAAGCCAGGAACATAGAATCCATCCTTGATATCTCCTCCCTTTACCATGCCTCTCATCTAATTCTTCACCATGCCCTTTTGCATTTGCTTTCCTAATCTCTCTTGAATCTTGTTCCCTTCTCTCTATTTCCACCACCACTACTACAGTTTTATTTAGGCCCTCACTGTTCAGGGTGAGATTTCCGGGCAAGAAGCATGAGCATCACCGATAGCTTGTTTGAAATGCAGACTCTCTGGCCCCACCCCAGATGTACTGGATCACAATTTGCATTTTAACCAGACTCCCAGATGATTCGTATGAACATTAAAATTGGATGGTTTCCTCCAAACTCTTCTTGCCGTCTTTCCAATCCATTGTATTTTCAAGAGTGAGAAATAAGATGCATGGCTAGCAAGAAATGGAATTCGTTCCTTAATTATATCCACCCCTGCAACGTCATTTCTAACTCCTGTGCCTCTCTCAGCTCCAGCACAATGGCCTTCTCTTAGTTCTTCAAATGCATCATCATGCTTTCTCCCTTTATTTAAAATGCTCACTTTCTCCTTCAATTAGTTAACTCCTATTTAATTTTCAATCTTAGCTAACTTCCTCTCTGACCACCATAACTGTCCCCCTTCCCCAAGAAGAAACATTCTCACTGCTATTTATTCTCCAAGTATTTCCTTCACAGTACTCATTGCATACTTGTGTGATTTGATTAATATCAGTCTTACCCATTTCACTGTAAGCTCTATGAGGGCAAGGTACAAATCTACTCTACTTACCATGTACCTTCAGTGCCTGACATAGGGCTTAGCACAGAATAGTTTCTTGATAAATATGAATGACTGTCTGGATGAATAAATTAATGTTATAAAAGAAATGTATCTAGTTGGTGAAAAATGGAACCAGATGACCCCTAACGGTTACTAATAGGTTAAGCCACATGTTTTTCTCTTGGCTCATTAATCTTTACTTTGGCCCACTCACAGTGTAAGAATGTGTTTATAATTCCAATCCCCCTACCTGCCCTAGGTAAGGTTAGGACATATTAATTTTTTTCACAACCTGCCTCCAAAATATATATCATAAAATAATATTCCTTGATAAATGGTTGACATGCCATGAAAGGTTCTAAGCAAAACAGGTATAGTGGTGAACACTCAAATGTGGAAAGTCAAGCAAAGTACCAAGTCAGTTTTCTCTGCTCCGCAGAAAGACAAACCTGCTGAGGATTGAATTTAGAAAGGCTAAGGCAAAGAAAGAGAGACAGGAGGGGCCAGGGAGCAAGTGAAGAAATGGAATAATAATAATACAAACAATAACAACAACAATGATCATGATTAATATTTATTGAGCACATGTGCCAACATGTGTTACCTCAGTAATGTTATCTCTCTTAATTCCATGACAACTTCATGAAGTAGGATAATTGTTATTCCCATTTAATAAATAAGGCAACTGAGGCAAAGAGCTCTTAAATGACTTACCCAAGGATATCCATTACATAGGCAGTGGAGCTGGGATTTGAACCCAGTAGTCTGTTTTATTTTCAACAATGCAGTGACACCTCCTTAACAAAGGAGATAGGTTAGAAAGGGAAGATTTAGGACAAGTGTTGTGGTACACAACAACAATGACAAAAAGGCTGTGGGAGTCAAAAGCTATGGCCTTTAAAGGGTTAGGGTAACAGACAGGAGTGTCACCCCTAGGAAGATTAAAATTCAGGACAACATCTATAATTCCCCCAAACCTTAAATCTTCTTTCTTTTAGAAAGACAGTTTTCTGAACGTAGAAATGGCCTAATGCTGACAGTTTTATTTCCAACAAGTGTCATAACTTTCCTGCTTTTATCTACTGCCCCAAACTGTGCACACCTAAGTCATCAGTTATCACTGACACAATTAAATACATGCACACACAAGCCATGAAGACAAATAACCTCACTTTCTGAAGAATAAGGATCACTTTTATGTGATAAGATGTCACGCCAAACCCCCACACTTCTCGTGAGCCACTGGATCCCCTGTCCCATCAGTGTAGGTGATGACTTCCCAATTCACATCTCATTTCTAACTACTGATAATCCCAGAATCCCTCCTTCACCTCTGACTTCCTAACATCCAGATGTTTGCTCTTCTTTAGTTTAAATATCCAAGTTTAAAATGTCATATAGACAGTAAACAACCATAACCTGCAGACTTCTTCATGATGATAAGATTTAAAGAGTTTTTTCATGAGGATTGCTGGTGGCTCTAGACAAAGGGATTTACTGAGAAAGCCTTGGGACCAAAATCACATTTACAGCTGGTTCCTTGAGTTTAGGATGTTATCTAATATATATCCTGAATTCAAAACTTTCTCAAATAACCTAGTTCAGAGTCTACTACAGTTAACATATAATAAAAGCTAGGACACGTGAACACAATTTCTTTGCCCTTTGTATTAAAATACTAAATTGAGATTGATATATGCAAAATCCTCTTTTACGTTATGATGGGTAATAGTGAGTTAATTATTATTAAGCTTTGCTTTTATTCCACTTTCATTAAAAATGCTGGGGTGGTATGCCCATTTAAATAATTTTTTCCAAATTCTATCTGCTTTTCAATATTGTTGAATTCCATGGCCTATAATACACAATGCAATGCAATGCATAATAAGAACCACCTCAGAAATTTTGTCTAACATCCCATCAATCCTAATAAACACATGATCTTAAATTCAGTGAGCTGTGTTTGTAAATATACGGTTTTATTCTTACTTCCGAGGGGCTGCATTTGGAGATATTAGTCACTATTTTCTTTAATCTTTACCAAATTAATCTAAAAAACTGTACCAGTCAATGCTCTAGTCACAACATGGCAAGAAAGAAGGTTTAGGTTCTAAACCTTCATTCATCATGAAACCCTCATTTTTGCTTAAGTAATGATTTTAATAATAGGGTAGACCATTTTTTTTTATTCTTAAAATCTCAGCTGTGAAGAAATATGTCTTTGATAAGTTTCATATACTTATAAAACTATGTGTAATCCTTGATCTTTTTTTCCATTTTATGTTGAAGGGTAATCAGAGGGTAATCTAGATACTTTCCATATCTCCTTGAGAAGATGCTTTAGGAGCATTAGTAAAATTTCTTCAAATTAGATTATGTTCACTAGATCAAAATGTTGCCTACAAGTTATGTGTCTGATTTACTCAAAAATTGTGTAGCAAATACGAGTGTACTTCAAAAAAGTTCATGGAAAAATAGAATTAAAATATAATACAAATCTTTCCATGAAGTACTCTTGTAGTACATTTTAAAGATGTTTTGTATCTCTTATTCCACATGCTCTTCTAGAACCTTCACATTCTCCCACCCAAAGGTAGTCTAATTCCCCTCCTTCTGATTCTGGGTGATTTTGTGACTTGCTTTTAACCAATAGAATGTGGTGAAAGTGACAGTGAATGTCTTTTTGAGGCTAGGTTATTAATGATAATGCAGCTGAGATATTAGTTGAAACACCTTGACTTGGATGCCTGAGCCAAACAGTCAGATTCCCCTAAGACCACCGTGCAGTGAGGAAACCCAAACTAGACTGCATGAAGAGACCACATACAGATCTCTGAGACAACGTGGGCAAAGACAGAGAGATGCCCAGCCAGTCTCCGGCTGTTCCAGCTCCACTTACTGCCTAACTGCAACCACATGAGAACCCCTGAGTCTGATCTGCCCAACTGAGCTTCTCTTGAATTCCTGACCCACAGAGGGGGCAATGTTATGCAGGTTGGCTACTCAGATTAACCCGTTCCAAGGTTGATAACAATTAATTCATATAACCCAGAAAAGGCCAATGAGGATTTGCTCGGATTGATATATGGCTGTTTAGGGAAAGAAATCCTCTTTCTACCAGGGAGGCCAAACAGAAAAGGAATCTGGGCCTGCTGGTGACCAGCTTTTTCCAACATGGAAAGAATTATTTGTGACTGAAGCCAACACTTAAAAACATTAATGTAGACAGAAGCTCACAACATTATCTGAGTTTCTAGAACTAGATATGTGTCCTCCCCTAACACCTCCCTGTTGTTGCAGACAATAAATTCCCTTCTTTCTTTCACTAATTTAAGTTGAATTCTTAGCACTTACAACGCAAACAGACCTGAGTAATGTATCCTTTCTTTTGCTACATTGTACAGTTGTATTTCAGTTATTAAGTGGCAATTATAAAAACTGTAAATTTTAAAATAATCCATTAATAAACATCTCCATCATTTTGAGAATTTCTCAAATCTGGCAACACAACCAACATGAAAATACCATGCACACAAGAAAGGGAGGAGAGTTACACACACACGCACAAACTAGTAATTGTGTTAAACTAGTAAGTTTTAAATAAGGCACAACACAGGATAACTTATGTCAAAAATAGGTCTGATAGACTTAAAATATAAACCTTATTACCTCTAAGACATTTTTATAGGGGATTTAAATTATCTGATCCAAAAAAAGGAGATGAGAATAATTTGAAAATGTGTGATATCAGTATCAGACAAAAGAGCAAAGTAAAATAACAGGAAGCCCCAAATAGGATCAATCATATAAAATTATATGATATAGGTGGAATTTAAGATCAATGAGAAACCAAATGTCACTTTAACAATGATGCTGGAGTTATTGTTAAAGAAGGGATAAAAGAGAAACCAAACTCATACTGAAAATGAAATGAAATTCTATATGATTTAAAGCTAAATGTAAAAAGTAGTAAGACATATTTATGTGATCTTGGAGTGAAGTATAACATCAGAGATAGAATTTCATAAATAAAAAAAGATTTGCATGTCATATGAAATTAAAAACATCAAAATATAGACATAAAATAAAAAATGACAATATATAAAATTAAATACAAATGTCAAGGTAGAAAATTATATGTTTAATATATCTGATGGAATAAAGGTGATATATAAAAGCTCTTGTAAATCAATAAGGAAAGTAAGTCTCCTAGTAGAAATGCAGATAAAGGAGATTTTTATCCCTAATACTAGAAAAGACATATATGATATGCATTAAAATGTTGACATCAAAGTGGTTATAGATAGAAATTATAGGTGATTTTGTTGGCTATTTTGTGTACCTAAAATCTTATGATAAACCTTAGAGGAAAAACATTCTATGGAAAATCTACTCGAGAGGGTGAGACCCAATCCTAAGCAGGATATAACTTTCTGTGAAATCTTAGGTATTAGTTATTTATTTCTGTTCCACATTATGCTTTAGAAACAAAACTAATCAGACATGAAAACCTTTATAATTTAACTATTTTATTAAATTAAATGAACTTAAGCCCTTTACCTGTGACATCACAGACTCTGGTGTAGACTATTTCTTAGCACTCTGCATTATGTTGAGACTAATTATACATCTGAGTCACCCCCATCTTCCCCCCAAATGTCAATGCCTCAAGAGTGCCTTTCTCATCTCCCTAGGCCAAGGGCCCAGCTCAGTGTCTGATCGTCAGAGCACACAATAGCTATTGGTCCACCTGAACTGAACTTGGCTCCTAAGATTATGAAAACTGATCCATCAAGAGATGGTAAAATGGAGTCAATTAGTTACTCTGTAGTCCTTCACATGATCAAGTATATTCATGGAAGCTCATTTACTAATTTACTTCAAGTCATTTACATTTTTCATTCATTTTCAAAATAGTTCACATACCCCAAATAGAAACCAGTCAATTGTGAAATTTTAGTTACTTAATGTTTATGGAAAAAAAAAAAATCACAAAAAAAGTTCAAATTTTTCCCAGGTACTTAGTATAAAACCATGGTCAAGACTAGTTCAGACTAAGGGGATATCCAAATGAAACCAGTACAATCAAATCTTTGATTATATTAAATTATAAATTCAACTTTCACAAATATTCAGAACTTCCAGTTAATATATTGTTTCCAAAAGGAGGTTTGGTTGGATATGTTTTGTAAAATGTCTAATTTGTCATTGTATGTTATTACTTGCATAAATGTGTCAAAATCCTTGAAAGCAATTTTTACTTATACAGGTTAATACTATCATCTGAAGACTTAATTTTGCTATTAAATTTCTTGGTAAAGAGGTTTCTTAATAAGTAGCCTAATGTTTATGCTATGCTGAGCCAGTGACTTTCACAATGTCTCAATTAGTAAAGTCTGAATGAATGAGACTTCATTATTCTATCAATATTTAAAATAGAATATGATATAAAGAATAACTATTTCTTAAGAATGATCTTTACTACACAAAGAGTATTGTTAGTTAATGTAGAAAGCATGAGAATTTTAGCTTCACTTGTTTTGAATAGCAGGTCTTAAAAATGTTTTTCTCACTGTATTATCAAAGATAAATATATCTTTCCTCCATTATAGGGCAATTCTAACATTTGTACTTTGAGCTATACTTAAATGTACTACTTTTACATTTCATTACACACTAAATCATCGAAATAAACATTGAAGATTATGAATGCCTAACTTTTAAATGACTGCTTCTGTGTACATTGTTTCTTTATAAATTGCTGTTTTCATTTTAAAGGTAATTACTCATAGAATCAGACAATAATATAAGTGAGAGATGACATGGAATGATTACAAATTTACTCACACTTTGCAACTTAATGTGTTAAAATATGCATATAGCTTTTTTATTTTTCTATAATTGATCTTATCTTCCTCAGGAATCCTCCTCACTAGCCAGCTTATCATGAGCTGCCAGGAGCTCCTTCATGTCCTCACTCTTAACCACACCATGACACCATTGCCACCTTCCTGGGCTTCTACACGTTGCTAATGAACAGCTAGTTTAGTAGGTCTCCCCTTCCCACCTCCACCCATAAGTCCACCCCAGGTTTCAAAGGGAATCAAGCATACATATCCTCTGGATTTTTGGCTTTCCCATTAACCATTCATTATTAGCATTTCCATTCCACGAGTCAACCAAGATGGAGAGAGGCAAACCATGATATTCATGAACCTCTCACCTCCTCCAACTTTGCCTCTCACTACACTCAGAAGAAAGGGGCAAGCTTTCCACTTCCTCTTTTATTATATATCCATTATAAATACATGGTGTTCTGTTCTTGAGGTGGTACTTTGCACTGCCTTTTCCCCAGAGGCCATAAGGGCAGATTAAATACAAGGAAATACTAGCTTACTGACATCTAAGCTTCACGAGGAAGGGATGAGCAAGACTGTTGGTAAATATGTGGGCTGCAATGCCCACTCTGTGTGACCAGCAGTGGTCTGGGTTCATACTGATGTCCATACTTACAGGACATAGTAGGTTTTAACCACCCACCAGGTTTACATAGAAAGATACAGCAGAAGAAACATAGCGTGTCAGCATGATAGCATCAAATACATCTTTTTCTTTTTTTGATTAATTAATTTTATTTTATCATTACACAATGTAAATATTTTTTGTGGCCCTTTACCAATTTTTCTCTAGCCCCCCTCCCCCTCTGCCTTTCCCACCAAATGCATCTTTAATAGAAGTTCTTACAGCAGACCAGTTGTTGCTTCCCAGATTCCACAAGACTATGCTCAATTTCTTACAATATTTCTTATAACTGTGTAAGAAATGAAATCCCACAAATGAATGCAGGCTTCTCTGACACAAGAAAGACTTACACATGAAGGGAATCACATCTTGTAGCTGCCAGTGAGTGTACTTTCCAAGTCCCTACAAAGTATACACTATTTATGAGGTAACCATCCAAGGAAGCTGAGGCTATGGTTTCTTTAATAGATTTTCATACACTTGTAGTCACACAGGCTCTCAGGTCTGTATATTAATTAAAAGTTCTTTTGGTCCAGATCAGAAGTTGTCTTCATAATAAACAATATTGAACATCACTGATGTTCCACATTTTTCCTAAATAAGAATGTTTCTGAAGAAATAATGTAGGAAGAGGGTAAACCCAAGGTCATCCATCACATGAAAAACAGTTTTAGACTTGGTAACTCCTTTTCTCAAAGGGTGAATATAAAAACACATCAACAATTTAAAACAGTAATAATAATGCCTAATTTGTGGGGGGAAATAGCCTAAAATTAAAATACTAGTAAACGGTGGAACATAAATTTGATAGCAACTGTATTTTTCATGATTATGGTAAAGATATTGATTAATTTCAGACTTTAAATATCATGCTAAAAATATCTGGAGTAAACACTAAAAGAATAAATATACAATATAAAACTTCTAAAGATGTAGAAAGTTGAAATGGGATTTTAAGAAAAGACAAATCTCATTCCATCCAAAAGCCTGAAAAGAAAAAGAAAAAAAGAAATAAAAAGCACATAATAAGAGGGTAAAAGAAAAATCCAAGCATATCAGTTATCTCTATAAGTATGAATGGACTAAACCCTCCAGATTAGATACAAAATAAAGATTGAGTTAAAAAGAAAAACATAATACAGTTAAATTATGTTCTCTTTATAAGAGATATAGAAAAAAATACTAAAGAACCCTGAAGTAATTGTATTAATATCAGACAAAATAGACTTTAAGGCAAAAAGTATCACTAGAGATAAAATGTTATGTAACAATAAAATTTTAAAATATCACAAAGGAATACACAAATAAACAATGTTAGCATTGAAAAGAACAACATAATTAGAGATGTTTTAAAGATTTAAACTGATTATTAAGGGTTATAATTAATAAACTTATAACACAATTTGGAAGACAAGTAAAACTGAGACATTCCTAAAAAAATACAACTTAATAGAAACTGACTAATGAAGAAATAGAAAACCCAAACAGCTCATGTAAGATTGGTTTTAAAGGTGAGTTTTCCCAATCATTTAAAGAATAGATGAATTCAATCTGACAAACTCTTCCAAAGAATGAAGAAGGAAGACACATTCCTTAACTCATTTTCTGAGAATAGCACATATTGCAGAAAAACCATATGAGGAAAACACAAGGAAAAAAATTAGTCCATTCTCTTTCATGAAGACAGTTTGATCAAAATTATTAGCACAATGGATTCAGCAATAGATTAAAAGTTAAACATTATGAACTAGGCAGATCTACCCAAACATCACAATTAGTTTAATTAGAAAATCAATTAATGCAAGTCATTATATTTATATATATATTTACATGTAAAACTATATGATTATTTCAATAAACACAGAAAAAGTATTTAATAAAATACAATATTATATATAATAAAAATTGTTAACCACTAGTAATATAAAGAAACTATAATATTTTACAGGACATCTACAAAAAAACCTATTGACAAAATTTGAAACTATTCCCTATAAGATAAGGAATAAAGGCAGGAATGCATACTTTGACCACTTCTATTTAAATTTCTGGTGGTTCTAGTCACTGGAATAAGACAAGAAAAAAGAAACATAGGGTCTAAGGAACAGAGAATATGAAACAAAACAAATATTTGTAGATGATATGATTATAGGTGTATATATATAAAACATGAAATAATCTAAAGATAAATTATTAAAATTAATAGACAATTTAGCAAGATAGATGGATACACCTAAACATACAAAGTCAATTGCATTTCTCTATATTAGCAATAATCAGTTAGTAATCCTAATTTATAAAAAGATATCACTTAAAATAGCAACTGAGTATGTAAAATATCAAATGATGTGTCAATCATTTTTGAAGAAAATTATAAAACTTATACAAAGATTTTTAACAAGACAAACATTTATGAAGAGGTAGACCATGCACCTAGATAAGAAGATTCAACATTTGTACAAATGGCAAGATAGATATCATTTCTAAACAAGAAAAGGAAGATGGAGTGCTTTGCCTAACCAGCTATAAAGACTTTTTATGAGTTTTTAGTTATTAAGACACTATGTTATTGGCATAAAGACAGACAAAAAAACCAATCGAATAGAATAGACATTATAGAAACAAACCCACACATATACAGTAACCTTATTTATAGCATAATGAGTATTGAAAACTGGCAGGGAAGAAGAAAACTATTTACTAAATGACTCTGGAACAATTGATTATCCACATAGATGAAAGAAAAATACATAAAATTGTATAAAAACAATTGCTGGTAGATTAAAGATTTAAAAAAAAATTATAGCACTAGTAGATAAATATATTTAGGATCCGTATGACACTGGGGTAGGGGAAGACTTCTTAAGCAGATTACAAAAAGCATAAATCATAAAAGCAATAACCATTTGATTATATTAAAACTAAGAATTAATTTTACCTAGAGACACCAAAAAGAATGATAACTCAAGTCATACACTGTGAGAATATATCTGCAACACAGAAAACTAAAAATGAATTAGTTATCTCTACTATATAAGTAATTGCTACAAATACTTTTTTAAAAAATTAATGATTCCATTAAAAATGGTCATTGGATATAAACAGGAATTCTACAGAAGAGGAAATACAAATGGCCAATCAACATGAAAATATGCTCCGCCTCATTACTTATCAGGGATATGCAAATTAAATTCCCAATGAGATAGCGTTTTACAACCACCAGATTGTCAACAATTATAAAAAGTCAGACAGTCTCAAGTGTTGCCGAGGATGTGACACAATAGAATGCTCATCTGCGGCTGGTCGGAGTGTAAATTGATACCACAATGTAGGGAAATACTTTGGCATTTGTACATTCATTCAATATATATAAATTTACTATTTATTATGCATCTGGTACATGGGCTACAGCATGAACAGAACAGATAAAATTTACCATTTCGAATTGAACATGCACATGTCTTACACCCTAAATCCCACTGCCTGGAGGTGATATGCTCTACAGAGCATAAGCACATAACCTAGAGAAATCTGTACATATGTCCATATCTGAATGTTCAAAACAGTTCTTCTTCTAATAGACTTAAGAAAGAAACATAACCAAAATGTGTATCATCAGTAGAGTGGATAAGTAAATTGAAGTACAGGCTAGGAAAGAATATAAAACAGCATTAGAAATGAGTGAACCATAGCTACATAACAAAAAGTTCGAATCTCAAAAATTATGTTAGTGGATGAACATGTGACAATAGGCAAAAACTATATTTAAAGACACATGCATATTTAATGGTAAACTATATATTTAATGGAAAAGCAAGAGAATAATTAACACACAGTTCCGAGAGGATTTATTTCTGTGCACTAAGGAAGAAGCAGGGAGCATCTTAAGGAAAGGTTTGATTTTTGAATCAGATGGTATGTCAATGGGTGTTTGACTTATTTTTACAAAACTACACCTGTATTTTATGTAACTTTTGAAAATACATATTTTACATTAAAAAATACTCTATGTCCTTAATACATTAACTAGGCTATGTTTCTTTGCTTAGTTATCAATTGGGACAAAAACAATGAAGTAGTAAAATTGAGGACTCAAAAACGTCACTGTTTATACATCACATAAAAACTCCTATATTCTAGTATTACCAATTATAATCTTGTCCCAGTAAAAACTAAAAGAAGCGATTTAAAGTCATCGGAAAACTGAACAAAGAATCCGTGATATGTGGTTATTAAGAACAAAATCTACAGTATTGAAAGAAACTGTTTCAAGGTTCAATTGAATGGGTTTTCAAAAAATATTTTGGATATGTAAATTCTTCCAGAGACATGCCTATCAGGATAGAAGCACTCTATTAATTTCCTCCATTAAGAAACAAAACTTAATTTGGTCCCAGTTTTCTCAGACTCTCCCAACTCAAATAGTCTTGGCCACAGACCTTTAAAACAACCCACAAAAACATTTGTCAAAATTAAGCCTTCAAGAACAAAATCCTCTGCTTTCGGTCTGGCTCTTTGAAACTGATGACGACAGTTTGAGTAGCATCAATAGTGCACAAAGTGTCTTCTTTCCCCCTAGTTACCGAAATTTTAAAAAGGGGCGGCATCTTAAGTTTTGTGTAATACTTCCACGGAATGCTTCTTTTAAATTAACATAAAATGGAGGTAAATTATGTCTTATCTTCATTATGTATGGACACAAATGCCTTTAATGAAGGTAAAGAATGTTGTGCTAGTTAGAAGTAAATATTGAGGTTTTGATGGTGGTGATACAGATTGAATGAGTTTTATGGTATTCTGATTTCTATTTTAAATTTTCTGAGGATCTGGCAACGTACAGGTTTTGACATTCAAGTTTTATTGGGATGAGATCTTAAGGTCAAGTGGATGGAACTTTAGGACATATATTTGCTTCTTAATGCTTGAGGGCAGTGTCTCCACAAGGGTTTTGCTGTTGAAGGGTATCTCATACAATTGTGTGGATTGGTAGGAGGGGAAGTCATTGTTTTCTATAATTATTTATATAGACTACATTTCTCAGACGTATCCCCATTCTATTTTCTAATCAGAACTGTTCTGTTTACTGGATTTATAACTTGTAGACTAGACCTTAAATCCAGAGTTGGCAACCTGGATAGGGAGGCTGGTAATACCTTAAAAGGATTCGTGAAAACTTTTGCCACACTTGGTGCCTAGGCCTTGGTTGTACAGTAACCCCTTCTAGGGCCCTTTATCCAGCATTTTCATATCTTTATCCCCTTCCCTAATTTGTAGCTGATCCAACCATTTGTCCCTTGGAGGACTTGCCTTTGGATAAAATTTTGGTCTCTTTGGGTACAGAGAAGTTCACTCTTAATGAAATAAACCTTGGTCATGATTCCAAGACCAGAATTGCTCATTGAGCACTGTGTCACTTAAACATATTAGTGCAATCCAATCCAGATTAGACAACTGAGCCTATCTGGAAGGGCTTTTAAAAAAACAAATTTTTTTTTTTTTTTTTTTTGTAAAGAGTATTGTGTAAAATTGCTTTCTTTTATACCAATATATGTATGTTTTGTGCATGAGTAGTATTTGTTTTGATATTCCCGTTAATAAATTACTATATGATATAAACATATGTGTTTTTATATATCACTGTGTAAATTTAATATAACACATTACATACTGTAATAAATGATTTGTTTTACTGCCAAAAAAAAAACCTTAAACATCAAAACATCACTAACAAACATGTTAGAAATGATTCGTAAGAGTTTATATAATAGAAAGCCATTCATATAGGTTGATTCAGCACAGTGTTTATAATGTCAGAAATCATATTTAGTGAACATTATTCAAACATAATTTCAGTTAAACACTAGCAGATGAGGCTACAGTAATACTGTGTGGAATAAAAATACTGAAATGGAAGCTCTTTTTTAAAGGTCAATAATTATTTTGACCCTTTAAGCCACATTTTAATAAATAACTGCTGTCTAGACGGTTACCTGGGAAGGTAGAAAGAATGGGAATATATCTATCATCTTTGATGCATAAAAGAGTGCCTGCACACATGAATGAATTATATTTACAGAAATTTCTTAATATAAGATTTTTGCAATTTAAACCATTAATAATTCTGCTATAAAATAATATTACTTAATGGTCAATATATATTTTGAAAGTGAATTCTGCATTTGTCACTGTTAGTAGGAATATACACATATACTTGTATAATATGGGAGTATTTTCATAATACATATAAAAAAATGAGCATTGTGAGAATTAATATCATTAATGTATATCTACAGGAAATTATGTAACAATTAAATTCATATAATGCACATTTAATTTTACACATCATATCAGGAACCACATAGACATTTTTCAAAACCTCAGTATAGTAAGAAAGAAGTTTGTGTGATTAAAGGTTCAATGTACACTGCTCAATCAAATAACCTAATTTCTAAATACCTAAGTATTTAGAAATGTCAAGTGAAATTACTCCATCCTAGGAGAGTTGTAGATTTTCAGTGAAAAGGTTAGTTATAAATGAAATACTGCTTTAAGTGCGTTTCCCCTTGACATACTTTGTGCAGTCAATAACAAAAGCAAGATTCAGTTACCTTAAAATTACTCACCACATATATACATATATGAATGTGTACATGTGTGTATATGTATATATGTGTGTTTACACACACATAATTTTCCCTTTTTTGAGATATACATACATAAGAAGGTCATTTTTAGACATTTTTTTCTAGATGCTATAAATTAAGGTGTTGGTTCTTTTACAATATATTTTTGGTATGTAGTCATAATGTTCTCTGTTCCTCTAACTCTGTCAGTTTTACACTGCTTTACAGTGTGAAGTTGACAAGAAGTGGTGCAAAACTGACAACTGAAAGCACAGAAATTTAACAAGAAATTACTATGCAAATTGTTTGAGAAAGGCTGAAAAAAATATTTGATAGCAATGATTGTGTTCTAATTGATGAGATGTTTCAGACAAAGAACCATAGATTCTTCTAAATGTATGAACATTTACATACACAAATGTTTTAAAAATGAGAGTAGGATAATCTAGAAAACAGCAAACCATATTACTGCCTTACAGGAAAACATGTATAGTGTTCTTAGAATGAAATCTTAGAGCCAAACTTCTGCTTATCTCCCCAGAGTAAAGTGGCAGTTCCTACTTTTGCATTCTTGTGGATAATTTTCATTTCAGACCCTCTTTCCACAGCTACCTTCCGAATTTCCTTTACAGCAAGTATGAAACACCAGTGGAAAAAAAAAAAAAGGAGTTGTATGGCAGTGTCACATTTGGTACTCTCTGTCTTTTTCTTATCTACTCATTGCTCCAACAACTAGTTTCCATTATTTGGAATTCAGAGGTAGAAGACTGTTTCATGCCTCCTTCCATCTTCTTAATACATATTTTGCACTTCTCTGTATCCTTTCTGGGTTTTCTTCTATCCCCTCCTGCCCCATTCTGGGAATTGTTTTTAACAATACTAGACAAGCGGGCCGATCCCGTGGCGCACTTGGGAGAGTGCAGCGCTGAGAGCGCAGCGACGCTCCCGCCGCGGTTCGGATCCTATATAGGAATGGCCGGTGCACTCACTGGCTGAGCATGGCGAGGGCGACACCAAGCCAAGGGTTGCGATCCCCTTGCCGGTCACGAAAAAGACAAAAAAAACAATACTAGACAAGCCTGGAATCGCATTCCTAACTCTTTCACTTACTGTCTGTGAGACTTAGGGGCAGTTTCTCTCTGCACCTCTGTTGCTCATTAGAGTATAGGGGTGTTAGTACCTACATTACAGCCATTTTTAAAACATTAAATGTGATTTTATATATAAAGCACTTAGCACAGTGGTTGGCACATGGTAAGACCTCAATAAATTGTGGTGGTGTTGGTTTATTTACAAGGTGGTGTTCTTATTACAAGTTACTCTTTGGTGCTCATATTCTAGAAATTCTGCATCATTTCCTGATGGCAAAGTCCAATATCAATAACACAAAGTAGCCAGAAAATAATGGGCTTCTTCTGTCTGCTTAATAAATGACTTGTGCTAATGATTATGATAAGGAAGAGGAGGAGAAAATATTAGTGTTAATACTGCCTATGTGCTTTACAAAAATCTTTATAGACATCATTTCATGTAATATACATAGCATCTCTAAGTTTTTTAGAATAGATATTATGTTCCTTAATTAAGAATGAGGCAATCAAACGACAGGCATGGTGAATAAGTAGCCAAACTGGACATTGACTGTACCTTGAGCTAGTTAATGCAGAATGGAGATCAGAAGCCACATCACTTTGACCCAAGTACTCCACAATGTGTGACTAAATGAGCATGCCATGCTGTCTTGAAATATTAATTCTGTGGTGCAAGTAGAGTTTCATGTGTGTGTGTTTCCTGGAGCATTTGTACTATAGTGATCAGTTCAAATGAGATGAACAAATACACGACATTAAAAACAGATCACAGCTTCCTTGAAAGATGGTTTGAGTGAAGCAGAAGCAACGTATTTTATCAGTTAATCCTTCAATTTCTATGACTCTATTATTTTTATAAATTCAAAATATATTAAAATAGATTCCCACTTGAATTATCCTATTTAAAATACCCATCAGTTTTATTGTTTCAGAAAGTAACCTCCAAACAATATAAAATACAACTGATTTAATTTCTTGTTCAGAGAATTTTCAAGGGGAGCTCTGTTATCTAAGCAATATTAGGATTCTACAGCATGAACTGTCTTATAATGAAACACTTGGGAAGTCCTATTAATTGGGAAAATAATATCTGAAAATATATGATTGCTACAGTAATAAATGATTATTTCTGGCCTTTTAGGGATTAACGGTGGGAAACAGCAATAATGTTTGCCACCTAAAAATATTTATTATCTACTTAAGTAGACTATAGTCACATAGTCTTTCTGTTTACATATATTTTATTTTTATAAACTTAGAATTACATACAAAACAAGAATAAACTGGGAATTATATGATTAAAACTTTAACGAATGAATATGACCAAATGAAAACTGATTTGAATAACCACCATGGAAAAACATCATGTCACACCTAAATTCTATGTATTTAAGCCATATGGAGCACATCAAAGCTACCATAAAGTGACTAAAAAGATTTATTTTGAACATGGAAGAAATTTTACTTGTGAGCAGATGCCCAGACTAGCTTGGAGGGAGCAGGTTTTCATTGGGTGACTAATCACATCACTGGGGCATTTTTGTGAAGTCTATAAAAAGGATATTTAGTAGTAAATGCATGAATATTGATGATAACAAACAATATGGGCACTTCAAGATATTTCCGAAGAGCCTTACGATCACAATAAATGTCCTGAATTTTAAAACAAATATAGCTCATCTCCATCCTCAAAGAGCAACTGCCCTTTTGTCGGATTTGACTCTTTTGAACAAAAATCAATGAGAAAGTTGCCTGAATAAAATGCACATGATTAAACTCATTGAATGTAGTTATCTCAATAATAATCTCTCATTTAATCCTTAATGTTCTTAGAGCAAATAATTCTGGAGAAAATCAAAACATTATAAATTTTCTCTCCTTTTTTAAAACGACGAATGAAGTTGATTTTCAGGAATCTATGAGAAGAGTAAAAAAGTACCTATAAAATGAAGTTACATGAAAATTATTCCTAGGATTTTCCTAGAATTTTCTAGCATAAATAATTCTTAATGAGTACTCAAAAAAAAAAAAAAGTAGTCTAAATCCCTTATTTTGGAGATAACTAGTCTAAATCCCTTATTTTGGACTTTCAATCCCAGAGAGTTACGTGACATGCTCAAGGTTTAAAGTCAATTGCGGCAGCCTTAAGATGAGAATCCAGAAAACCCAACTCTCATTTTGTGCTCTCTTCACCACTATGACTTCTTTTATATTGAAGAGAGCCGTGAATGTGAAAGACACACATTCGTGTATATGGGATCATGAAAATTTATCTTCCTCATAGTTAATCATTTTGGGGGTCCCAAAATACAACAGCATTATTATGTGTATATTTTTTTAAAAAAAACTTTTGTTTTTAGATCTGCTATTATCTGGTGTCAATATATTGCACTTTCTTCTCAAAGAATTGATGTCATCAAAAATCCTTAATATTGGCTAGCAAACTATAGTCTTTAATTGCTAAAGATGACATCTCTAAACTCTCAGTAGGGAAGACTTTGGGACAGAAAAAATAACACCAAAGCATGAATGATAGCAATCAATATGAAAATACTCTTCAAAAGCAGCCGTGTCATTTTATATATTTATAATTTTAAAGCCCAGTTATGAATTCTTGATTAAAGATCAAGTCAGGAAACCACTGAAAACTGTTAAAAACTAGGTCAGCACAAATACTTAAATTTTTCTTAAATCCAACCCCAAAGTAAGGTCTTTTACAAAATATCAAGTAGTTTATGCTTTAGAATATCAGACAAAGAATAGGTTAAATTATAACAACATAGTGGAGTAAAAACATGATTTTAAAGAAAATTTAGTTCACATAAAATATTTACACTAGAGTCAAAACTGGATTAAAGAAAACTAATAGAAAAATTCCTTTATACTAAAAAAGAAAAAAAAAAAAGAGAGAGAAATTAACTTTCTTTTTAGTTCAAGTTTTCTGAAAATCCCAAAAGGAAACATTTAATTTTCTAGGACATGCTGAAAGACACAGGTAAAAATGCAACACAGTTAGAGCTGAATTAATCAGCAAACATCATTGACAATCAACAGAACTTTCCTGGTGATTAAACACAATTCGAGACAGCTGGAGGTGGACCCAATCTACTTGGAGATTTCAAGGGAACGGAATCTTATGACTGCAAAATGGACTCAGAAAATGGAATTTGTAAACAGATGAAAACCTCTCAGCATTTCAAGACTACAGGGACAAAATCAGAGTAAAGATCAACAGGATAAATCTTGAATTTTCAAGTTTTGAGGTATATGATTAACTAGTACAGCTTCTTACTTGATCTTGTTCTTATTTTTCAGGTTGAACAATGCTTATGTGAACTGCTCATCTTCTCCAATTTCCTAAATATTCCAAGGATCACACAGCTATTAGTTCTCAGGAAGGGAGGCTATTGAATACCACAGTGTCCCAAGGCTAGGATTATTTTAGTTGTTAATTCTAAATTGTTAAGTCTCAGTATATCTGGATTCTTGTTCAATCCATTTAATACTTACACTGGGAAAATTCGAAGATTGACCACACCCCTAATTAGAGTGACCACACATTCCACTATTAGACAATCTTCAGTTTATACCTGGCTCCTGGCTTAATCATTAATAACTCTTGAAAGTGTCCCATTTCAAAGATAAATCATATGACCACCACCTAAGGAACTTTAAGATCCTCACATTTTCCCAGTCCTCAAGAAGACTTTCTTCCATGTAATGTGATTCAAGAAAAGAAGTTAAATGTTGACCTCGCCATGATGGGAACATTTCAATACATAACTTGACTTCTTACCTCCTGTCCTCTTTTCTCTCCTAGTTTCTGTTACTAGTATAAATTTTGGTTCTTCCTATGGAAATTGTTCATTATTCTCTGAAATATTCCCCACAATGCTTATCTGGCTTGGAAGCATAGGCCTAATTTAAAATACTAAAACTACAAGAAAATGCTTCAAAACCACTAATTAACCTACAAATCAGTTATTACAACAGAGTTCATTTGTGAGCTGGGCACTGCTTCTATACTGATAAAAGACAAATTTGGGAACAGATTTGTGCTTGATAAATACTATAATCACATAAATGAATGAATGAATGAACGATTAGGAAAGAAATTTAGAGACAGGAGGTTTAGTGTGAAGTAGCAGAAAAATTATTATGATAAAGAGAAAGAGGATGGCAAAAAGATAGCAAAGCAACCTAAAATTGAAAGTGTAATTAAGTTTGAAAGAATCACTCGTTTTCTGTAATGACCAGCAGGTCCTAAGGAAACAAAAGCTATAAACTCAGTCTACTGGGACATTTTTTTTTCTTCTTACTGTAAAAATGTAATTCAGACTTTATTATGTATATTACTAATTGAAATGGATTAAGGTTTTAGAAATATGCATTTTCCCAACTGAAATGCATCTATCTTTTCAAGCAACATTTGCTTTCAGTCTGTATGTTCAAGTTTGGCTAGTATTGTTCCCATTTTGTTCAAAAGAGGTAGTCAAGAAAACTGCAAACTTAGAAAGGTATACCCTGCTTTTATTTTTTCCCACAGTTACCATGTTTTTAAGCATTGTGCCAGACTACTGGTATGTGTGACTTCCTTTGATCATCACATTTACCTGATGAGGTACATTTTACAGATGAGAAAACTGAGTTTAGAGAGGTTAGAGAACTTTTTCACACACAGCTAATAAAATTCAGGGTCAGAATTTGAACCTGTGTCTACCTGATGCCAAATCACAAACTCTGCCACTGTGCTCTCTTGTCTCACTCTTAATTTCTTCACAATCAGTTCATTTGTGGTGTTTCTTTCAAACATTCTCCATTACCTGCACTGTAGAGCACAAACCCCTTTAACCAGTGATTCTCAAAGGTGGCTTTAGAACAAACTAATGAGCTCTAAAATACACCCATGCCAGCAATTCTGATTTAATTGATGAGCGTAGAGACTGGGTATCGGTATTATTTAAAAGTTTCTCAACTAATTCAAGTATGGCCATGGCTAAGAAGGCTACTGGAGATTTGCATACCAGGCTCTCTGGGACTTGCCTGCCTGTTTTGTCCGTGTTGTTTCCTGACAATTCCGCACTGCCACCCTACCCTCCAGACATGCTACAAACAGACCAACATTTGATACTAATCTTTACACAAAGAAAAAATGCCTGGCAAAGGAAAGAAACATGCTTATTTGGATTAGAATCTCTCTTGCACAAATGTTCAGCCTTTGTAGTTTGGGTATTATACTCCCTGCACTGATCCTTGGACAGCTCTTTAAACCTATTTAAAACTATCTGACAGGAAGAGTTAGGCGAGGCATCTTTCCCTGCTCTGTTTTTGCTGCCATTTTTTATGAGGCAATGAAAGATGGAAATTCATAGAATATTAGCATAAGGTCAACTTATTGTGTCCAGTTTGCTCAGCCAGTTAGAGCATGATGCTTCTAAGACTAATATCATAGTGTTCCTGTGGTCCAATTGGTTCTATATGGATTCACAAATACAAACTTTACCCTTAAACTTGGGTGGGTAGGTAATATATTAGTGCCAGTAATAATGCAGCTGATAATAGCAAAAAGATATACAACTTGGTAAAAATCTAGTAGCATTGTCTTCAAATGCAAAGAACATATTTTGAAGAGCAGTAGTCCAGCCAATTTAGATCAATTAGAAGACAGTTAAAAGGAAAATGTCTAGTTAACCAATAGTCAGCTGATCATAATATTAATCAAATCCAATCAAAATCATGCTACAGTTCTGCAAGCTGACATTGACTGTAAGATAAATCATTCCCATTTTGGCTCAGCTGGTATTTTGAGCTTATTACACAAAAAGAATGCCTTAAATTAACATTCAAACTCAGCATTAAACCCCTAGAAGCAAGGGTAAAATGTCCATCACCTAATCATGACTTTGTATTACAACCCCAAAGGTAAAGATCCCAGTGTTACGAGGTTCTCAAACACAGAACTAAATGTATGAGATTAAAAAAACAAACTCACTGCACAACAGAGCAGCAATGAATGCTGTCACATTTACAGATTTAAGGCATGCCTCACTATAATGTTAATGCAGTTTTGGTCTTTCTTCATTTTTTATATGGTGGTGTGACTTGCATAAAATGCTTTGGAAATTTTCATTACTGTCACAAAGCTGAAAGTTCCCTAAGGCCCTGGTGTTTTACATGGACATTCAAGAATAAGACAAGTGGAAGTTTTTGTGGGAGGGACACTCAGGTGACTACATACAATCATGAAAACTCAAGGAGTATATTTCCAGCAAGTACTGGAAGGCAAACATGCACCATCAGGCAGGCTAAGGCTGGACAGCAGGAATGGTCATAGAGGGTCAAAGAAACACCTGAACACCTGCTCAGAACTTGACCAAACACCAGGTTTTCACCTTGAACTTTTAGAGAGCAGACACTTGGGAGGACAAAGGACAACAGGCTGGATCATCATCTGATTACCTGGTGGGATGGCTTCTGCTCCATGTCTTTTTGCATCCATTAATTGTGTTTAGAAACTATAAAGTCATCATCCGACAACCCCACAAACTTTTGCTATGACAACTTTTGATCACATGACATTCATTCCATTTTCCCTCCATGTCTTTCAACTTTCATTTTCATTTTTTATGTGAATATATTTGTTATTCTCAAAGTAAACCATGTATATGTTACAAAATTCAAAATTACAAAAGGGTATAATAATTGAATATAAGTTCACTTCAAACAGTACAAAGGGTTAAAGTAATTCTGCTTTGACTTCGGTCCCTAGCCCCTCTATGAAATAAATGTATTCATTCTGTTTCTCTCTTTTTCCTATTCCCCTCTCTCTTCTCCTTCTCTCTATGTATATATGTACACACACACACACACAAACACACACATATCTTTTAAACAAACAATATATACTTTGTTCTGCATAGTGCTTATTTTGCTTAAATCTTATACATTATTCCATACCAGTGCTCACAGATGTATCTTATTATTTTAAATTACTGCATAATATCACACTGCATAGATGAACAATAATTACCACCATCATCTATAGCTGAGTATTTTTTTCTGTACTTTCCTACTACAAATACTGTTACAATGTGATCCTATACGTATGTATAATACACACATGCAAGGAAATTTATTGCTCCATGTATCGTTGTATACATATGCAAGCATATATGTTGACTAAAGCTGGTAGTGAAATTGCTGGATAAAAAATATATGAACATTTTAACTTTTGACAGTTATTCCCACATTGCCCTGAAAATACATGAATCAATTTACACTCCATGCAACAATGTATGAGAGTGCTCCTATGCCCACACAGGAGGTAAATCATTGTATTATCATACATTTTGATCTTACTCATCTGATAGGTAAGAGAAATAGTGTCTCGACTGTAGCTTTAATTAAAAAATTAATCTTTTTATGAACAGCAATATCAAATAATTTATTGAGTTCTGCACAGGTATTCACAGATCCTATATCCATATCTAAGTGTCCTATCCTTTAGCCAATGTTTTGAATGCATCATTTACTATGTGCCAGGTATTGTATTGAGAGTCACATGTTTTTAAAAAATCAGGATACAGACCCTATTCTCAAAGCATTCACAATCTCATAGGCAAGAAAGATATTTTTAAAATAAATAATATGCAGTGTGATAAGTACAACAATAGAATAAGTATACTGTCTGATTGTAGAAGTCATTAATTATGGGTAAAGAGCTTGTTTCCTAAACATATCTTAGTTATCTTATTTTTTTTTACATTTTATAAACATATTAAATGTGAAAAAGGAAAATAAATAAATATAATACATGGGTCAGCAAGAATCATCATGATTGTGACAGCTAATAATTATAGGTTCTGATTAGGTGAAGAATTATTCTTATTGCCTTATCCATATTTATAACCTATATTTATTGAAATAAGAGTATGCAGAATAATTTTTAAAATTCTCCATCTTGTTTGATATTTGTTTTGAGGGCATACAACTTGGTTTAAAAAATAAATAAGAGCATATCTTTTTTCCATCCATTTTGCAGGTATTTTTTAGCTCTTCTTTTGATTAACAAATCAAAGCACAAACTTTAGTCTCCTGCCCTTCCTACTCTCCCAACTTATTGGACTATTAAGCTTTTAATATATGATGATTCTTATTAATTATTGGATTTGTTATGCCATGCTAAAGAAGCTTACCCTTTAGCAGGAGGTGTGTCAAGGATAGTTAATTAGATTACACAGAAAGCCCTTTCAGTAGTCAGACACAATAAAATGTGATGGTAATGTTAACATCATTGACTAATAAGGCTACTTCTTGAGCTTCTAATCATCATTCCAACCTTCTTTAAATGCTATATTCCAATCAACAAAAAGCTTTAAAACTTTATCCCTGGAATAAATGCACCTCATTAACTCCATTCCCTTTTCCCATCTTGCCTTTATTTCCTCATTCGAATGTGAACATTCAAGCTGGGCTGCACACAGAACTCAGCAGAAGTTGGAGCAATGTATGGAAGCTGGTGACTGGGGGTTTCTGGAGGTCTAGGCTGAACTTCCAGTTCTACTCTCTTGGGCAAGTCACTTACCTTTTTGGTGACACTGATTTACTATCAGTACAATGAGCAAATACAACTTTCTTTACTTCTCAGCGTTATGGTAAGGATCAAATTATATAGTAGTCGGAAATGGATGGAGACAAAAGCAATAAGGTTCCCCAATTCCCTTTCAGAAAGTCCCTTCCTTTCCCACCTAGGCCCATTCCTTATGTGTTTTCTACCTACCCCAAATCTCACATGAGGTGCCATCCAACTTGGATCTCCTATGCTCCAGCCCCATATCTCCCATCAATATTTACCTATTTGGGGTTTTATCTTTCATAACTTAATTTTTACTAGAAGACTGCTACAATAGAAGAAAGAATAATTTGAAAAGAATGATGGGCTGCATTTATCGAGTACTTACCACATGTCAAGCCATCAAGTCATCATTTGGCAACCCTATAGCTTTCTCTATGATAACTTCTGATTATATCATATTTCTCCATTTTCCCTTAACTTGCCATGCAAACACCTTTGTATACATTATTCTCAATTAATCTTTACAACAAATCCATGCAGTAGAGTCTATTATTATTCTTGTTTTGCAGATGAAGAAACTGAGACTTGGAAAGAAAAGTGATTTGCCCATGATCGTGCTACTAAGTCATAATAGAGCCGGGCTTTGACTGCCTCAGCAACTGCTCCCATAACCACTTAGCATCTCTGCTTCTCCTAGAGGCAGAACTAATGTAATGAACAAATGGTCAACATGCAGTACCTTTTTAGAAAAGGAAATCAGAAGACAGATGGCTCCTCACCTCTGCAGTACAGGTGTTCCCTCAGCCAGGTGTCTATTATTCAATTGCTATTTGCCAAGAAAATATACCTGTCGAGCAATCTTACCTTTTAGAAAATTAAAGAAATAGAGTCCTTCAAAATAGCAACTTCCATTTATCCACCAGTGCCTTTTCCAAAAATTTGGGGATAATTTCAAAGGAAAAAAAAATGCTGTTGGAAGATATTTAGTGATTGAATTGTGGATTATGGATTCACATTGGTATCTTGCCATAACAAATGCACTGCTCAGCCAAATAGAACTGAAGTAAGTAGGAGGACAGTGGAATTGACATGGGGCCTGGAGTAGAGGAATATTTAAGGTAAAGAGAAGTCAGAATCTTTTCTCAAAGAGCATACTGTAGATACCAGAAAAGGCCTCCAATATAATTTTAAAAATTAAAAAAAAACCAAAAATAAACAATTAGAAGAAATCTAATGCACAACACAGTAACACTCATGGCTAGGCAAAAGTGGAAAACAGATTGATGAGGGGAGGCAAAAATACTTTTGGATATCCAAAATAATCAGATAGAAATAGGGGTATGTTCCACATTTATTGCAGGACTATTCACAATAGCCAAGATATAGAATCAACCTAGGTGTCTATTGACAGATGAATGGATAAAGAAAATGTGGTTTATATACACAGTCAAATACTACTCAGCCACGAAAAAGAATAAAATCTTGTCATTTGCAGCAACATGGATGAGCCTAGGTCAGGCACAGAAAGATAAATACCACATGTTTTCACTCATATGTGGGTACTAAAATAAATAAATAAATAAGTTGAACTTATGGAAGTAGAGAGTAGAACTGTGGTTACTAAAGGCTGGGAAAGGGAAGTGGGAGGGGAGGTAGTGAGAGATTGAATAATGGACACAAAATCAAAAGCCAGATAGGAAAAATAAGTGCTACATAGTAGTGCTAGGCATCTATAATTAACAATAATTTATTGTATGTTCTCAAATGGCTAGAAGAGAGATGTTTAAATGTCTCATCACAAAGAAACAATACATTTTTGTGATGATGAATTTGCTAACTACCCTGATTTGATCACTACACATTATATATATGTTTTGAAATATAACTCTGTACTCCATAAATTTGTATGATCAATACATTTCAATTAAAAAATAAACCAATAAAAATAGGGGTATACTGTTAACAGACATGAAAAAAGTTGGAATAAGTAAGAATTTGTCCTCTAGGGCAACAGACATCGAGAAATGAGCTAGGTCATTAGGGGGCAGGGGTGATAGTAACACTTAATTCAAAGAAGATATGATTTACTGAACAGTACTTTATTGGGATGGTAGAGTTCATTAATTTCCAAAACTTGGGTTAATTGGACTCAAATACAACTGATCAATTCAGGCTCAAAATAGGTTCCTGGCCTGACATGTTATATGACTGGCAGAGAGAAATGCAGTGGTATTTCAGACCAGGAACAAAATGTTAAAGAAATTACTCCAAACATCTCTTCCATATTATTCACTGATCAACTGCAAGGTTTCCTAACATATGTGGTTCACTCTCATTTGTTTTCTCTCATTTTGAGATTCAAATTATACACTGATGTCTAGTCACTCCTGTTAGGAATATTAACAAAGAAGTGGGGGAGGGGATAGTAGGAATTAAGAAGAGAGAAGAAAGGTAATGCAGAAGGCTGAGAGAGCAAAGAAGATGTTGCAACATAGCTTAGGTGAATCTCAGAACATGACCTCTTTATTCTTCTATGGGGATGTTGCCTAATGCGCAAGAGTCACATTCACTTCCAGAATAAAATCTCTGTTCTGTTATGGTGTGGTTAAAATTGGGGTAGCTTGGGGCTGGGAACAGGGTTTTTGTAAATAACTTAGCATGTGTACAGTAGGTGTTACATTAATATGTTATAAAATTGTTATAAGAATTCAGTAAAAATCTGCCTAAAGATATTGTGACATTGTATGAGGTACACAGTAGGCACACAATAGATAAAATCTGTATTCTATTTTACTCAGCTAAGGTGAGTTGAATAATTAAAGGATCCTACAGATTTTCTTGCAAGTCAAGTTTGCAAGTTACTCTGCTTCTTTGAGAAACCCTAGGGGGTGGCAGACAAAAATTTAGTTCTAAAATCAAAAAGGCCATAACTTTCAAAGAACATTTGAATAAAGGCCAGATGGAGGAGTGGGGGAGAGGGAATTGGGGGGGGGGCCTCTCGTTACGCATCTTAACTACAACAAAACAAAATTAATTTATAATTATCTCAAATCTGCTAAAGGAGGAAAATCCTGAAAATGTTCCAGTTGGCAAGGGATAACAATTGGAAATTACTTGTACAATACTCATTGTTATTTATTTAAAATGTTAGTGACAACTATTATTTAATGTGCTTCCTTTATTGTTTTATCTTAGTAATTACAGGAGGCTTTCATACACTTACTTATGATGTCCACTCTACTAATCCTATTTTTTATACCATTTTAAGTTTCTCAGATGGTAACTATCTCACCATAGGAGTTTTCAGTCATAGACCCTAACAGTAGAAACTGAGTGATTTTACAGGAATGTGAAGCTTCCATTTTGGCTTTGATAAAACCAATCTTCTATGACATTATTGGAGACTTACCATGTCATTTATAAAGTAGGAAGACTTCCAGATTAAATACAGGACACCCAGTCAAATTTGAATTTCATCTAAACAATGAATAATTTGAGTATAAGTATGTCCCAAATATTGCATGGGACATACTTATACCAAAAACAACTCATCGTTTTTGGTAAAATTCAAAGTTAACTAGGAGTCCTATATTTTTATTCACTAAATTTAGCAACCCTGAAACTAGGTATTCCTAGTTTGTTAATGGGATGTGGGAAAAGGAAGTCAGTGAAAAGACTAAAAGACAGAAAATAAAGCTTTGAGGCAATAACGCACTTTCTCATTAAAGTATAATCACCTCAGCAACATACCTCAAAACAAACTACAAACTCTATAAATCATCCAAACAATATATGTACAATGTACACAATTGGGAAAGCCCAGTGAACTTGGAGACTACTTTGATTTTGCAATCATGTTTCTCAACTGAAACAGGTGTACTACATCTGCTTATTTTATAATTAATTGTTTAAAAAATCTGTTGAAGAACAACTCAAGATTGCTATCCCTTGCTATAAAAGTAAAAAGATGCAGGTAAATCACTGAGATTCATGACATTCACATTCTCATGATGACTATCTTAATCCTAGTTCTTGGGAAAGAGAATTTGCTACTAAGACTTCAGGCAGATATGCCAAATTATCCCTGCTTCCTTTAAGTGAATTTTCTATGCTCTATGTAATGTAAGTTTCACTATTCTAAGAGAATTCTGACATTCTAAAACTTCCTTAAAGGTTTTCATTTACTAAACATGTTACATCATCAGAAATTTCAAAAAGAAAATTTCAATGCCCTCTAACCTTCTAATTCTCAACCTACAAACCCAATTTGTTTCATGGGCTTTGGGGAAGTGAGAAATATGAGATATTTACTTGTAAGTCAAAATCTAAAACAAAGTCCCCCTGACAATCTGATGATGACTTGTGATGGTATACCCCAAAGAACAGAAGAAAAATTAATTGGTTAAAACTGAGCTTTATCTCAAAACTGAAAACCTTTTTCTGTTTATAACAGCTCATATGATACCCTGTATTTCAATAATAACATTTTATTTTGAATCCTTAATCATGTGTAATTACTTAACCTAGGAAAAGATCCAAAGGTTGCCAAAAAGAAAACAAAAAAATCATGAAATTCAAGATTTCAGAGGTGTTTTCAGTTCCATTGTCAAGACTACAAGAGAGAAAAGGTATATTACTCCATTCCAATGTGCACCCTAATCCACCTGCATATCCATTACCACCATGCAAAGAATAAGCACACGGATAAATACATCACTAAATGTTCTGGTAATTTTGATTACCTTTATTTCAAAATGCATTATGACTGGCACAACTTTCAACAGGGTTATTTTCTGATGGAAAGAAAAGTCTAAGGAAAGCATTCTCACCACATTTATAAGTGCATTTCATCTATCATAATTCCGTGAAACAAACAAAAATTGTATTTAATATTTCTATAATTTTAGGAATTTGAGAGCTTTTGCTTTTCAAGATGAGGTCATTGCATGAAAGAAGACATTTTTCAAATTTTAAATGTATCTTCAGACTGTTTTAATTTTATTCCCTAACTCACCCTACTCATAGCACATAGATGTACAACGAAGTATGGGCAGTTTATACAAATATAAAATGTATAAAAGCCTTTTACTCTCTCCAACAGTGCTCTAGGATGCATTACCAGACAAACAGATAAACGTAATGATGAGTTGCACTATATGGTCAGAACTAATAGAGTCGTTTTCTACAAGTGCAGTGTAAAAAGATGAACAAATATTTTACATTTCAGAACATAGCTAATTTGATGTTAGAAGTCAAGAAAGGTCCAAAGTAGCAACTAGCAACTTGAAATCTATAGGAGTGGAATAAACAACATAAAGGAACCTTGGAGAAATGACAGTGCATCCAGAGAGTAGATTAGGTTCAAGGTAAGTTTCTTTTGGGGGTCTGATTAGGTACCCCCTACCTCCCCACTTTTTAAAAATTTCATAGAGACACCTTAGCAGAAGCTGTTAGCTTTGACAGAACACCGAAATCCTGGCAATGAACCATAAATTGACCATTACCATAAAAAGAGCTGCTAAATGAGAAACCATGTGCTCAGTATAAAACTAATTTCATGCTTTCAAAAGCACACAGTGGCTTCTAGCAAGATAGTGGCCCTGGGACTTGCTGAGACAGATTGGCAAACACAAATGATTTGCTCCTGATGCATCTGCCTAGCCAAGCTTTATGTGTACTGGCAGTAAAAAGGGTTCTCAAGTCTTCTGTCAAACAAACACACACTTATCTATAACACTAATGCTGAAAGCTATAGAACAGCTATCTCAAATAAATTTGGCAGGAAAAACATATATACGTATATACATATACCCCATGAGCCATGTTAGCCTCCAATCAAATGAAAATGGATTTCTCTGCAGACCTCACATACCAAACAGACACTTAATAAGCATAATGTTGTTTAGATACATCATAATCCTCATAATCACGTAACACTCCTTTCTTGTTTAGAAACAGCTTCTTATCACATATGAATTAGAGGTTAGCAGACCTTAGGCAAAAGGACTCCATCTACTTGGAGGCTAACTTTGAGTTTGCCCTTATCTAGTTGGCTTTCAAATGCCCTATACTTATAATGCCACATAAGAAATTTCTGAGCATGATGATATAGTCATTCAACTTCCTCAGGTAAACACCAGTACTTTGTTTACATTTCAATAATCAACTCTGCTACATTTAAAACATCACGTCTAATTAAAACAGGCTTTATGAAGAAATGCTGCAAATTTCCTCTTATTCAGCACACCATCACTAGAAATCCATTACCATAGGTTGTCCAGTGCACGACAGGTCATGACTTTTAATTATTAATTATGTCAGGCTTAACAAAATGTCAACTCTAGTATGTAATCTATTTCACTGACTTTCTTAGTTGTCTCATAAACATGACTTGTTTCTTCCTATATATTTTTCATGTCAATGATTCTACAGAGTACATTTAGTTTATAGTCTTTTTTATATACCTGAAGCATATAATAACACTGTTAATTACCTATATTCAGTAATGACAGTAAATTGCTAATATCACTGACTTGTTCTGAATGTTTAAAATGCAAAGGAAGTCACCTACTGTAAGATGTCCTCAGCAAACAGCTAGCACAGAAAGAAAAAGATGCTTATCACACCCATTTAAGGAGTTACTTACCGATGAAATTACAGAATCATATATTTTGCTCTTTAGTTTTGTCCCTTCAGATGTGTCAGTGTGCTGTGATAAATACAACTGACGACTCCACAAGATTCAGCACAACGTATGAAAGAATCTGTTATTGACATCCCAGACCCCAGCGTCCAAGTTTTAGAATAAAAATGCTCACCTCTGCTAGGAAGTCCACTCCACATCCTGGCAGGGCTTTCACCAGCTTCAAGAGCAACCAACTTGGGTAAACAAAACTTCCAGTATGTGACCAGGGTAATGCACAGTGCTACCGAGACTTGGCTCCAGGCTGAGTTATCTGTGTGACAGCACCACGTTACATCAGTGCCGCTCCAAACCTTCCCAGTTGCTGGCTTATTGCACTGCTCATTGAAAATCCTTTACACGCTGGCAACATTTTAGGGAAGGACAAGCACACTCTGAGTCATTTGTAAAGAAAGCAGAGCAATTTCAATTCTATATCTCCATGCGTGCTGAAACCAGGAACACTGTCAATGTACAAGTCTGAGGTGGATTTATGCCGAGAAACAGGCAACCTAAGCCTTCATTATCAATGCATGAAATCAGCCACTGTGATCAAATTCAAGCAAACCACAAAAAGGATATGATTATGAAAGACTCCACAGATTTAGCACCAAACCTTGTGGAATGAAAAATCATCTATCGAAATTGTGTAAATGTTAAAAATAGCTCTGGCTTTTCAACAATGAGCAGGATACAGAGAAGAAATCAGTAGTCTACATTATAAGGACTTATCTTAAAGGCTGCAAAAACCAAAATAGCTATAGGTTCTTAGGACTTATCTATTGACAAGTCACTAGAGGCTATTATAATTATAACAAATTAAAAATCCTATATATTTGACACAGATGTCAAATAAAAGACATTAAAGAGCAAGTTAAATGTCTTTTAATTCCTAAGTGCCTGTCTCTAGATTAAAATAATGATGATAGTAAAAATGTGTAGGGCTATGTTAGTAACAGAACAAAACACTATGAATTTTATTTTAAGACAAGTTCTTAGACAATGAAGATTTTAATGTATTCTGTGTAACAAAAAGATAAATATGCCAGATAGAGAATATTTTTAACACCAT
Source organism: Cynocephalus volans (assembly GCF_027409185.1). Classification (NCBI taxonomy): domain Eukaryota; kingdom Metazoa; phylum Chordata; class Mammalia; order Dermoptera; family Cynocephalidae; genus Cynocephalus; species Cynocephalus volans. The sequence continues at coordinate 246,799,841 of NC_084460.1, forward strand.
AATCTTTGCTCATTATTTTTAAAAAATTCATAGCTCGTTAAACCCATATATTCCTATCCCAGCTACCCCCAAATTTAAACCTTTACCTTTTATCATCCTTCCTCTTTTGTTACTAAAATATAAGATGCAAGAGCCAGTTGACAAAGTCTTAAAAAGGCACAAGGTAGCTATATTCCGGAAAATAGCAGCAATGACTTGAGATCACAAATTATACAGCTTTGACGTGTGCCTGCGAAGTGCAAAGCAAAAAGGACATAAAATATTTATCAAAAATCACAGAGATAAGTGCAAGGAATTCCTAGTAGACAGCAATGACAAAGAACACATTTAAGGTTCTATTCAGATTTTTAAAAACCAGTTTAAGGTTCTCGCTGAGACTCTAAAGGTAGAGCGAATCAGGATCCAATAAAGGCAATTCCTGACTTGAGGATCTTCTGTAAATGACTGGGTTCACTTCTAATAATACTACTAGCTCTTAGGTGACACCTTTGTAGTGTCTGCAATCTAAAACATCTGTAAAAATAAGCAAGATGCCACAATGTACATGGACATAACAACACATTTTGGAGCAATGTTAAACATGGCACTCCCATGGGTGTCCTCACTATGTCCCTATATGCAGAGCTGACTCCTTACTGGCTGCTGTTTAGACGCCCTCTCTTGCAGACACAGACATATGAGGGTATCTTGAAAGTTTGTGGAAAAATGGAATTATCAAATAATACAAATCAAAAAAAATCTAGAGTTGTCACATGGAGAAAAAAAAGAATACGAATCTTTCCATAAACTTTTTGAAGACCTCTCATACATTTGTGTATGTGTGTGTGTGTGTACATATACCCACATCACCCTTTGCAGTCACTTTTGCCACCTGAATTCCATTTATTTTGTGCCTTGTGGAACCCCGAGGGCCACATTTGAATATGGCCTGTCTCTCTCTCACAACTTTTCTTATATTAAAAAAACAGTTCATGAGAGATCGTGTGCCTAGAAATCTTTTTATTATTACCACACATGAAACTCCCTAGTAATAATATAAAAGTTTTCAATGAAACCATGATATTTGATTACAGGTGTCAATCCCTTATCTAAAATCCTTAGTTCCTGATGCATTTCAGAATTCAAATAACTTCAGATTTTAGAAGGGTAACACTCTACATGTAGTATGAATTATATAATGTATCCAGTGGGGTCTGAGGCAAAAACTCTGTAATCAGACACATTAACATTTCTATAGCAAAACATGTGCATATTCGTACTAGATGGGATAAATAAAGACTATAATTACTCTCACATCAGTTCAGGTCAGGTTTTTCCATCAATATCAGTTACAAAACCTTCCTATTTTCAGAGCTTCTTGGATTTCAGGGATTTCAGGTGGGAGATTATGGACCTGGAGAAATGTATACCTATACTGTTATAATGTTATAGATTGGGAAACCTGGTACCTAAGCAGGTTCTCTTGCTTGGGCAAGAGTGTTTAGAGAGTAGCATTGTTTTAACAGAATGGGCAAAAAATATGAGGGAAGATGCTGTTAAGACTGAGACACAAAGCAGAGCAGAAATGTGGCAATAATGCAAGATGACAAAACTAGGGCATGGGAACGGAAGGCAAGAAGAAGCCATTCAGAATTAGTGAATCAAAAAAATAAACAAAACATAACGATTACAATATCAACCACGCACTGATTGTCTACTTTATACCCACTAGTGTGAAAGGCACTTTACATATGTACTTTTTTTTTTAGCAACCTACCTTAATTTTCAAAAGGACATTTTAAAAGGAAGAATGTATTTTCAGAGTGAGGCATAAAACACTGAGTTGTGTCACTCTCCTCTCATACCCCAAAGCAAAATATCCATAATGTTAAATATCATGTGACACTGTCAGAAACAAAAAATAATCTTTACTGTATGAAGTAAAATGTCCCTATTTTAATCATATTTGTGATATCCTACTTGGTTTATGGGTTCTTCAAAATCACTTGTGGAAAAAAGTAGCAATTTTTTTTTTGCTATTGATATTCAAACTATTTAATTTTAAAACTCATTTCTAAAAAAGAATATTCCCAAGAAACATGAATATTATGTTGCATTTACTTGGAGTCTTTCTAAGAATGTATTTCCAAAATACTTTTTTAAAGTAAGTACCTGAAAGAACTTTATCACAGAAAAGTATTGGCACTAGGCTTAAGACCAACATTCACCATCTTCTAAGAGCATTTCCTGAGAACCTTTTGGAGCCCAGACCTGCACTGGGAAGGAGTCCTGGAGGCATTTATGTGAACAGTGGTAGTCCTATTCACTATACAAAGTAGAGTGGAACGTGTGACTCTAATCTTAGTATCTAGAATCTGATGACAAAGTCATTTTCCATGTGAAGGAGGAAACTGCATTTGTTTATTTTTTTGACAGTACTACATACTTTGGTGAATTCTTTCTTTAGCAGCCAAAATGATGCCCTGATGGTTTGATGGAGTTATTATAGCTTCTCAAAGTAACTGACTATTCCATAGGAGAGACATTCAGGAACAAAATCAAGATCCACTTATACCTGTTACATCATGTCCATATAAAAGAATAGGTGAGTATCCACCATTTACAGGACAAGAGTCTCCGGTCGCAATGCAGGCTCACCAGAGGACAAACTCTTGAAATGAAGTGGATCAATGTGATACAAATGCCATCACACTTAGCCCTTTAAAAATACAGTATCCAGCTCTCCCACCTCCTCCAAACTCTTCATGTAATCAGGAGAAGAGCAAACATGTTTCACAGCTGGCCCAAGAACCAGCTCAAGAAAAGCCATTACTACCTAGGATCGATACCAACCCCACGGTCAGTTGTAACATTTCACAAGTTACCTAACTTGGAACAATCTCCAACAGCCTGGCTGTGATGCTGTCAACATATAAAAGCAGAATATCTGTGCGAAGAAAGTTGTTCAGAGTGACAACACATTCATACCCCAGTGGAGACTGAACTCACTAATTTATAATGCCATTGAGCAGACTACTGAAAGCCTTTCTTCCTTGATTAGTTTAAGATGGGTAACACTCCTGTTCCAAGGAGACAAGATTTTAAGTGTGCCCTAGATGATTTAAATCATTCAGAGACCCAAACACTTGGCAATTGTCTAAGACTCAGTTTCCACACTTTGGTTTTCAAAATCTAAAAACCAAGAGTTGATGTTAAACAACCTTATCTGTTAATAAATATGATGTATGTAAAAGTTCACAGTCCAAAGCATTCTTAAAGCAAAGGAGTATTCATCCTTCACTAAAGAAGGGCCGACCACTCCTTTTAACTCTTTTGTTTTAAAAGTTACATTCAAATTCCTTTATATACTGATTTCTCAGAGTTCTGTATGTATATAATTGATATCCTTGTTTAACAGTTTTTAACCACATGTACAGAATATGATGTTTTTCTAGAATGACTTTTTCAGGTCTACCTCAGGTATAGTTCTAGATTTCTAGAGTTTCTAGAGTTTGGAGCCATCCAAAATGGCTAGGGCTCTGTCTTAAAGTCAAAGCATTTTGGGGGGTTAGAGTTGTAACTTGATCCTTCGTTCTATTTCCAAACTGCTCTACTCTCATTCAATTCATAAGGAACCTCAATCTTAATAAGCCCTACAATATAAATCTCAATTAAATTTATATGCGGAAAACAGACATGGGGGGTGGGTTATGAACTCTGTCCTTCCTTGGAAGAATAAAGTCAAGAATTTATAAAATACTTGAAAACTAAACAGTGACCAATTCTGGGTAAGACAAAGTATCAGAAAAATATGTCAATATTCCTTCTAGTGTATCATCCCTGGGTCTCAATTATTCCAAGCAAGAGACAATTTCTGCGCTTTCTCATGAGGATCTGGGATTTATACTAAGAAAAGCAGATACCCTATTCTCAAAGGATCAATTTGACATATTTTGACTGAGGCCTTTTTCTACTTCTAAGTCTGTCCCTCCGTGAAAAACCATAGGAAGTCATATGGGCTCTATCCAATAAACGAACTACATAATAATTATTACATGAAAGGAGTTTTATAGACTTATAATTAAGAGGTCTAGGGAAATAAGTACATTGTAAATAATTTAACTCACCTGCCTCAAATTAAAATGATTTGTTTACTTAATGCACGCACTGGTAGAAACTCACTGGTACTTCACCAATCATTTGCTATACTTTTCACCATGTGTTTATATTTTACAAAAGTCAGACTTTTAGGTCGAATGCTAAGTGGCAAATTGATTCATCAAAAATGAAGAAAAAGCAAGAATTTAAAAGTATGTGTTTTTACTGCAAAAGTAATTCTAGCCTTTTTCTTCATCTATCACACAAACCTAAGTTTGCATCATTTAACATTTATGGTCATACCTAATATCTCTTCAAATAGGCTACAATTTTTTTCCAGACATGGGAAATATTAAGATACTTAAATAGTAAATTTTTATTCCTAAAAACTGGGGAAAGATCTCTCCCACTCCCCCTACCCTTCCATACACACCTATAGATTTTTCCTAATGCATAAAAGCTCAAAAAAGTCTGTCAAATAAGCATGCTCCCGCCCACACATGCATGGCCACACACACCCGTGTGTGATATTTCTTTGCTTTCCATACTCATTAATAAGTTCCACCAAAACACTGATGTGGGCATGGGAATGAGGAAACTGTACTTTCAATATACTTGTGGCACCACCTTGTGGTGATTCTATAGTGTTGCATTTTCAATTTAATTTCTCTAGTTTTTTAAAAAATGTCTGGGAAAACACATTTGAGGATAAACTTAATATTTTAAATATATATGAGATGCAACATGAGAAATATGAGTTGTGGATTTAAAAACCCACAAACATATTCTAAGAGTCATAATATCTACCATAGTGCCCCGTCCCTAGAAGCTGTTTAATATCAGTAACTGTTTCTTGAATGTAGAATAGCAATGAACATAAGCGATCATTAGGAGGGGAAGAAAATAAGGGAGAATCCTGGGGGACTCGAAGAGAAACACAGACTATGGAAACAGAAAATAACATGATATATGATGCTCTAACTGGCAACCCATTTCCCATTTGCTCTCCATTCCTACTTCCAAATCATCACCTCTACTCCTTGCTGAAAAATACCTAGGTTTTTATCACCCTTATCATCTTCCTTACCCCAAGTGTCCTCAACTAAAAATCTACTCAAGTTCAATTTAAAACTTCTAAGGCCAAATAAAAGATGCCACTTCTTGAATAAAGAGGCAGAGTATTTTTCCACCTCTTGAATTTGAGCTGGCCTTGTGTCTCAGGCCATATCTGCTACCATAACAAAATACCACAGACTGGGTAATCTATAATAGAAACTTATTGCTCATAGTTCTATAGGCTAGAAAGCCCAGGATCAAGGTGCCAGCCGACTTGAGGGCTGCTCTCTGCTTCCAAGATGGCACCTTATTGCTCTGTCCCCTGCAAGGGGAGAACACCGTGTTCTCACATGGTGGAAGAGTGGAAGGATCAGGCAGTTCTGATGACTCTTTTTTAAGGACATTAATCCCATTCCTAAGGGTGGAGTCCTCATGTCCTAATTGCCTCCCAAAGGCCTCACCTCTTAATACCATCACTTGGGGTTTAAGTTCCAGCATATACACTTTGGAGGGACAAATACATTCAAACCATAGCATCTTGTGACTGGCTCTGACCCAAAGAATGCAGTAGTTGCAGCTTCTTCTGCTGTGTTGCAGCACTGCCCTGTGACTGCTCTGTATGAAGCCTGGTTTAACACCTTCTCAAAGAGAAGAGTCTACTGGTGATAACAGTCCAGACTACAGCCAACACCAACTGCCAGACGTGTGCGAGGCCATCTTAAACCACCGCACCCAGTTCATCTGCTGGCTGCCTCAGCTGCACGAGTGACACACACTGAATCCAGGACAGGAACCACCCAGCTGAGTCCAGCCCAAATTTCTGATCTACAGTATCATGATTAAAATCAATGCTCTTTGAACACATTTTCTAAAAGCTTCTGTCTACCTTTCCAAACTTCCTTTGTGTTTCTTTCTAATTCTCTCTCAGTTTCAGCCATAGACATGTTTCAGCTTTTTAGACATGTCAAGCATTTTCTCAACTTGAGATTTGCGCACTCCCTTTCAATCACTTTTCTCCATTCTTTTTGTATGACTATTCTTTTTAGTCTTAATACCTCAACCTAAAATGAGAATTAGAATTTCTTTTGGAATTAATTGCAGGTGAGAGAGAAAATAGTTGTTTTAGTTAGTATGCAACTGGAAAAACCAAACATTAGATAACATGAAAATCTCCCTGAATTATTTTCATTTTTACTTAGTGAAAAATTTCTTGTGAAAAGTTATGAGAGGTAAAATAGGGTGCAGACAGGTCTTAGACTTTCAATCTTTGTGTGACCTTACCCCAAATAAAAAGCAGTCCTCCCCACCATAATTCTTGGAGAAACTTGATTCTCAGGTGCAAATATTCCTTGAGGACACAGACAGAATAAAATGTAAAATTAACAATTATTACTCTACCTCCTCTGACTGAAAGGTGGAGGGTGTCAAGGTATGAGAGTAACACGTGTCATGGACTGATATGTAGGGAAGCCTCTGAACAGCAAAAGCCGACCTCACTGCATAAATGGGCTGCATCCAGAACTTAAGGTCTCTGTTTTCTCATCAACTTCCACATGAGGTCCACGTCTGAGCAGTAACCCTTAAGCACAAACCGGGCAATTTCTGCTCAACCCAATTTACGACCATAGATGGAAGCCGAGAACACCATGGTGAAGAATCAGCTGCAGAGTCAGTCTGTCTTGTTCCAAATCCCAGCCTTGCCTCTTCCTCATTCACTACATATGTAACAGTAATAGTACCTTCCTTAAAAGTCTGTTGTGAGGGTTCCATGAGATAACCTCCTTGGCAGAACACCCGGCACAAGCTGAGGCCTCGTTTATCCCCTGACTGCAGCCTTCAATCTGCCTTCACTGTTTTTATGACGCTCTAGAGGGGCAGAGTTGATACAAAGCTCCCAGTTAGGGGCGGGCTTAGTTGGTGGGGTGGGAGGCTATGTCGCTCTATTTCCGTGATATCATCCTCAGTTTCCTTGGGTCAGTGGATGCTCCAAGAGGAGACACAAGGGGTACAAGAAGGCCTCCTTTCTTTTCCCTAACCTTCCCAATTACATATTTATTTAAGTTGAGAAGCTCCTTTTCTGGATACAAATCTTCCTCAACAGGTTAGGCTGGTGTTCTCAAAGTGCAGTCTTGGACCAGCAGCCTCAGCATCACCTTGGAACTTGTTAGAAATGCAAGTTCTCACACTCTACCCCAGATCTACTGACTCAGAAACTCTGGCGGTGGAACCCAGAAATGTGCATTTTCACAAACCCTCCAGGTGATTGATGCGCACTTAATTTGGAGAACCACTGGGTTAGACAATTAGTCCTTCACACATCGATCACTTTAAATTTCTTAAGTTCAGATCCTCCTCAGAGAATGAGAATGGTGAATGGGCTAGGAATGACAGGGAAATATCATAGCAGTGGGTACCCAGAATAAAGAATAGGTCTCAGCCTGCACAGGGCAGGATGAGGGTCATTAGCTACCCTACATAGCAACAAATATGGTTGATTTTATATGAACTTGGGAAGCTGTAGACGGGTCATGGAAAATGATCTCTGTGCAACTGTAGCATCCTGGGGAAACAATACCTGAGCTGGGATGTCTGGACTTGACGGGGAGGCTCCTGGTTAACATAAACCAGAGTGGGATCGGAAGAGAACTGAGGACAACTTAGCTCTGAATTCCAGCAGCTGACCATAATTTTTTTATATATGTGTCTGTGTCTTGGCAGATTTGTTTTTCCCATGCCTCTGTTCCCACAGGACCCTTCTCCTTGTTTTGAGTCCTTTCTACCTTTGCAGCAGAATCTTCTTCCTTTTCCCGAAATCATACTTTACTCCAATAATAAACTATTTATAGTTCATTCTTACGTGTGTTTGCATTGCTGTTCCCTCTGTATGAAATGTCGTTTTTCCTTGAATAACTTGAAACTCATCAAGTTATTTGAGTAGAGTATTACCCTTCTCTAGGAAGCCTTCCCTGATCTCCATAAAGTTAGTCATTTCTGTCTCTGTGCTACATCGAGCTAATATGTAGATCTATCATTGTTCTTAGTATTTCATATTGCCATTCATTTATTTAAACATATTTTTTCACAATTATCTTCTCTTATTAATTTCTATAAAGTGGCACTTAACAATGTTTATAAAAAAGCAAAACCCTAAAATATTTGTTTACTATCATCCCCAAAAATATTACTAGAAGACCAGAGATTTTAAGTGGTAACATGTATCATGATTTTTTAACCAAAGTTTTTATTAAAATAGTTGGAGATTCACACACAGTTGTAAGAAATAATACAGAGAATTCCCTTGAATACCTTGCCCAGCTTCCACTCATGATAAAATTTTGTAAAGCCACAGAATAATATCACAATCAGGATATTGACATTGATACAATCTGCCAATCTTGTTCAGATTTCCCCAGTTTTACTTCTATTTGTTTGTGTGTGTGTGTCACCTGCAAAGGTTCTTGTATCCACCACCACAGGATCCCTCACGTCGCTCTTTTATTTCTACACCCAGCACCCTGACACCTGCACCATCCCTGATCCTGGCAACTACTATTCTGTCCTCTATTTCTAAAATTTTATCATTTCAAAAATGTTATACAAACAGAATCATACAGTGTGTAAGCTTTTGGTTTTGGGATTGACTTTTTCCAACTAGCATAAGTCCCTGGAGATTCATCCAAGTTGTCGCACATACCAATAGTTTGTTAATTTTTACTGTTGAGCAGTATATCATGGTATGAATGTACAGCAGTTTGTTTTAACCATTTGCCCCTAAAAGATATCCACGTCAAATCCCTGCACCTGTGGATGTTACCTTATTTGGAAAAAGGATCATTGCAAACGTAATTAAGTTAAGGATCTTGAGAAGATAATCCTGGATTATCCAGGTGGGCCCTAAATCCAATGGCAAGTGTCCTTATGAGAGAGGCAGAGGGAAATCTGACACAGAGAAGAAGACACAGGCACCCAAAGGAGGAACTGGCATGAGGATGGATGCAGAGATTAGAGTGACATGGTCACAAGCCCAGGGATGCCAGGAACAGATTCTCCCATAAGACCATGGATGGAGTGCAGCCCTGTCAATTTTTGAACTTGTAGGCACTAGAACTTTGAGAGAATATATTTCTGTTGTTTTAGGCCACCAAGTTTGTGGTAATTTGTGACAGTATCCTCAGGAAACTAATATATAGTTGTTTATAGTTTGGGGTTATTACAAATAATGCTGCTCCTGGTTGCTGTATTAAATATTCATGCAGGTTTCTGTGGGAACATATGAGGATACTTCAAAAAATTCATGGAACAAAAACGAATTAAATAATACAAATTTGTTCATGAACTTTTTGAAGTACCCTGGTATATCTTCATTTCCCTGGAATATTTTCATTTCCCTGGAATAAATTCACAAGATTACAATAGTTGGGTCAAATGGTAATTACATGTGTAGTTTTATAAGAAACTTCCAAACTATTTTCTAGAGTGGTTGTACTATTTTACATTCCCATCAGCAATGTATGAGTGATCCATTTTCTCTGTATCCTTGCCAGCATTTGGTTGTTGTCAATGTTTTTTATGCTAGACATTCTGATAGGTGTATTGTAAAATCTCATTGTGGTTTTATTTTGCATTTCCCTGATGACCAATGATGTTAAACATCTTATCATGCACTTATTTGTCATCTGTTTGTCCTCCGCAGTGAAATGTCTCTTCTTATCTTTTGCCCATTATCTAATTAGATTGTTTGATCTTTTACTGTTGAGTTTTGAGAATTCTTTAGATATTATAGATACTAGTTTTTCTTTGGATATGTGGTTTTCAAATATTTTCTCCCATTTGGAGCTTGTATTTTCATCCTCTTCACATGGTATTTCACAAAGCAAAAGTTTTCAGTTTTGAATGAGTCCAATTTATCAATTTTTCCTTTTACGGATTATGCTTTTAGTTTCAGATCACAGCTCTGCCTAGCCCCAGGTCCCAGAGATTTTCTTCTATTTTTTTCCTAGAATTTCTATATTTTTATGTTTTACAATAAATCTATGATCCATTTTGAGGTAATATTTGTATATGATATGAGGTTTAGGTCAAAGTTATTTTATTTTATTATTATTATTATTTTTTGCCTACAGATGTCCAATTGCTCCAGCACTGTTTGTTGAAAAGGCTATCCTACATTGAATTGTTTTTGCACACCTTTGACAAAAATCTATTCTTGTGTGGGTCTATTTCTGGGTTTTCTGTTATTTTCTGTTGATCTATGTGTCTATACCTCCACTAAAACCACACTGTCTTGATTACTTGGGCCATTTATATATATACAGTAAATCTTAATATTGGATAGACATTCCCCTTGCTTTACTCTTCTTTGTCAAGATTGTTTTAGCTATTCTAGGTTCTGTGATTTTCCATATAAATTTTAGAATAAACTTGCCTGTATCTGCAAAAATCCTTACTGGAATGTTGATAGGAATTGCATGACACCTAGAATAAGTCAACTTAGAGATAATTGACATCTTAACTTTGTTGAGTTTTCCAATTCACGAACATGGTATATCGCTCCATCTATTTAGATCTTTGATTTTTTTTTTCTCAGCATTTTTAAGATTTCAGTATATACATCCCATGTGTTTTTAAAAATTTATATCTAAGTGTTTAATTTTATTGAGAGTTATTATAAATAGTATTTTAGTACATAGATATACAATTGATTTTTGTGCATTGATCCTCTATCCTGCAACATTGCTGAATTCACTTATCAGTTCTAGTTCTTTTGTAGATTATTTGTGATTTCTATGTAGACTATCATCTCATCTGCAAAGAGACGAAGTTCTATTTATTCTTTCTGATTTGTATGCCTTTTATTTATTTTTCTTGCTTTATTACAGTGGCTAGACATTCCAGTACTACATTGAATAAAAGAGGTGAGGGTGAACATACTTACCTTGCTTTCTATCTTAAAGGAAAATATTCAGTCTTTTACCATTAAGTATGATGTTAACTGTAGGCTTTTTGTAGAGCCTCTTTATTAAATTGAGGTAATTTCCTTCTTTTCCTAACTTGCTGAGAGAGTTTTTATCATAAATGAGTATTGGGTTTTATCAAATGCTTTTACTGCATCAGTTGATATAATCATGTAATTTTTCTTCTTAGCTTGTTGATATGTTAGATTATATTTATTGATTTTCAAATGTTGTACCAACCTTGCATACCTGGAAGAAATCCCTTTGGTCATAATTTTTTTTAATACATTGCTGGATTCAGTTTGCTTATATTTTGTTGAGAAATTTTGAGTCTAAGTTCATGAGAGAAATTTGTAGTTTTCTTTTTTATATTGTCTTTGTCTACTTTTGGTATCAGGGTAATACTGGCCTTATAAAATAAGTAGGGAAGTATTTCTTCCTCTTCTATTTTCTGGAAGACATTTTATAAAATTGGTCAATTTCCCTCTTTAAATGCTTGGCATAGTTCTCCAGTGAAACCACCACTCTGTGGATGCCACTCCCACCTTCATAAATCTTAACACTACAAGACTGACAGAGGAAAAGAGAAGTAAAGTCTTAAATTAACAGTTCTTGGAAAGAATATCTTTACTACCACATCTTTCCCCTTTGAGAAGAAGACAGGCTACAATTATCCTTTCTGTATTAGGATGCTAGGGCTACTGAAACAAAGTACAATCTCACTGTTCTGGAGGCTAGAAGTCAGAAACCCAGATGTCTGTTGCGCTGGTTCTTTCTGAGGCAAGGATCTGTCCTCAGCCTCTCTCCTTGGCTTACAGATGGCTGTCTTCTCCTTTTGTCTCCTCACATCATTTTCCCTCTAAGCAAGTCTCTATATCCAAATTTCCCCTTTTCATAAGGACTCCAGTCGTATTGTTTTAAAAACCCACTCTCATGACTTCATTTTAATTCAATTATCTCTGTAAAGACCCTGCCTCCAAATGAGGTCACATTATGAGGTACTGAAGGTTAGAACTTCAACATCATTTTTGGGGGGTGGGGAGCATAATTCAACCCATGATACACTCTAAAGCCAATTGGTGATGCAAAAAGGGGAGATGCATTTTGTTCCTTGGTTAGTTGCGTACTTTGTCAGTGGACTTGTCAGCCTCCCCTGTGCTACCCAAGCAGGGAACAGAAGTCCCTTTCTCCCCACCTCTACCTGCCTGGGACCTAGCATTCCAGGTTTTTAAGAGGAATGTTAGTTCTCAGATTCTGTATGTGTCCTCAAGCCCCAAGAGTTGGTACGTATGAGAATAGAGGATACAATCTTGCTAGGACTACCACAGTGTAGGAGAAAGAGGAACATACAGTCAAGGAACAGAGCCTTTTGCTACCAGCCAGGGGTTAGCTGGAAGACCCCCAATGCCTAAGAGATGATTTAGAGGGAATTCTGCATCCATAGGGTCTGTTAGGAGCACCTGGAATCCACAGAGACAGCCAGAATAGCAATCACTAATCAAGAGTAGCATTGCTACCTTGCCAAGGCTGTAAGGTAAGGTAAGGTAACCTCTGCCCCTCCATACCTCCATAGTTTCCCACCATCTGGGCTTAAGAGCAGACTGAGGCAGGTGAGAGTGACAGCAAATGAGTCCAGCCCTCAACTCTAAGCTCCAAGGTCTATCTAGCCAAATCTTAATTCAGCAATGAGATAGATGTTTTTATATATAGAACTGAGCCTTCTAAGTCAAAGAGTCTTTCTGTACATACAAAGTGAGAAGTTATGATCTGAGAGGGTGTTAAGGGAGCTGCTACCCAGTAGGAAACAAAAGTCTGACAGATTAAACTGAGGAAAGTGACTGGAAAAACAAACAAACAAAAACAACAACAAAAAACAACGTCAGTCTTGCTCTTCACTGAGGTGAGACTCTAAACAGTAAATCACACTCATGTGTACACATAACTGCATTAAGGTATATTCCCCTTTAGAACCTGCTGTTTTGCTTAGCATTACATCATGGACAACTTCCATTGTCATTACATATTCTTCAAGAATATAATTTTTAAAGTCTATGATGTCAATAGACATTTGGACTCTAATAGATATAACTCAAACCTTTACTCAGACTGTCATTTGCTTTTTGATTTAGGTACCAGTTTTTAACCTAACATTAACTGTATTTTTAATATATAAATACAGGCACATTAACTCATCTGTAAATAATTGAAACAGTTATCATTATAAATAAATAGAAAATGAAAAAGAAATTTTTCACTATTATAAGTGTTTATCTTATGTCCTACAAGTTCCTTTAATTTCTTTCATGGTAAGTACTGATCGGAGAAAACAGTTTAATGAAATGAAACCCCATACTCAGTAAAAAGTAGTTAGGTTTAGCCTGAAATATAAAAATTATTTATTTACAACACTTACACAAAATCAAGAACCATGTAACAGCACTGAGTGAAATGCCAACAAATGGCTCTGCTGCATCATCTCACTTCAAGTTGAGGCTCATTACCAGAGCAAATGCTTGCTAGAGTGGAATTTGGAGCTCTTCCACCACATTTAGGAGGAAGCTTATCTTGGCCTCCCACCCAAAACATGGGTAGGAGGCCCACTTTTTGTAGAAATCTCCACCACAGATAACAGTAAATTTCACATTTTTCTTTAGTTTGTCACAGTGTAACTACCCAAAGACCAGCAATGTGGAGGAGGACAGGCTGCCTGAGGAAAAGATAAAGGATTTGAAAGATTGTTTAGAATTCAGGGCAGATGTAGGAAGGTAAAAATTCCTGGGCCGCTGCCTCTACCCAGCCCACAAGGTAGGGTGATAGGCAAGTGAAAGGGAAGACAGGGCTGGATCTCGGGGTAAGCCTGGCTGGTTTTGGTTATGCCTGTTTCTATTGTTAGAACACCACCCGCACACTGCTCGCAACCCTCTACAAGAATATGAACAAGTCTAACACTCAAGATTAATGCTTCTTTCCTGCATCATGGGATGTGATAAATAAAGCTGTAGCTTTTCATATACTGTCAAGTAGTACACCACCCAATATAAAGCTGATAAAGAGAAACCTGAGAAAGTCTAATTTTGCAGAGAGGGAAAAACAAATGACATCACAAACCCATTTTAAACACATTTCAAAATGCTTTAGAAAATATTCACACACTATAGGGACACAGGACGTCTATAGTCCAATATACCAATGTGTATGTGTATAAAAAATATGCTGAGATGTGCCAAACAGCTCCTGGATTTTACCTGTAGGGAAAAGAGTACATATTATTGTGGTGGTAATTTTAATGTGAAAGATACGTTTTGGTCTAAACCCTTCATTTTCCAGAGCAGAACCATTTCTCCCAGCAGTAAAGGGAGCCTGAGCCTTTTTCCTACCTGTGCTGGTGTTGGTGCCAGGGTTGGCCAGCGGAGGTCCCGGGTCCGGAGCTAGGGCAGGAGGCTGCCCATCACTCAGCTGCTTTACTCGTTTGCGGTGGGATTTGCCATTGTAATGGACCTGGGCCTGGGCTGCGGAGTTCAGCTGGATGTTGCACACCTCACAGAAGGAAAACAGAATTTTCTTTTTCTCTTTACTCAACTGGTCTTCAGGCCTATCATTCTTTATCCCCTTTTCTTCAAGGCCCCGTAGGAAAGCTGCCATATTCATAATTCCATCTTCAAGGTAGTTGTCAGGGTTTAAGGAGAACTTCATGCCTGAAAAACAAAAATGAGGACAAGCACTTGTGAAATTATATGTGCCTACATATTTTCTAGTATGATTACAATTAATTTCCATGGTATGGTTTAAGCTAAAAGTCTTGCAGATACTCAGGGGTCACTCCTGGACAAAGTCATCAAAAGTACCTCACTGAGCAAACAGTCTTTGAACATTCATTCCCTATGTCAGGAGCACTTTATACCCCACTCTCACCCCTCCCCAACTTGCTGCCCACTCCCTTCACCCTTTTAATTCCTGACTGCCTGTGGGATCTTAGGGGGCACCTCACCCTCTCCAGAGAACCTGCTCTGACCCTGGAGACAAGGCAGGACCTGGCACATGCCCACATAGTGCTATGTGACCTCACTTCATAGCACCATCATGATGTGCATTTTATATGTACTTTTCAATTATTTAGTCTATGGCTGTTTCCTCATTAAAGTATAAGTTCTGTGAGGGCAATAACCTCATCTCTGGATATCCCTTAGGCCAAGAACTGCATTTTTTGCGTAATAGGCATTCCAATGTCTATTGAAGGAATAAATGATGTAACCAACCCAGAGTTGTGAAAAAGTGTAGACACAAATATATATACCAACCACACCTGCACACATGCAAAGAGATATATGCCCTAACAGCAAAGGAGGTGAATAACAAAGACCAAAACATGCTGTGTCTGCAACTTACATTTGATTGTTCTAAAAGCCACTTTATAAGTCAGCAGATGGGAATTCGAACATATTTCTGTATAGATGTAGTGAAACAAATGGTTTTCAGGTTTCTAGATTAGCCCATAAACATCAATTTGATCTTTGATGAAGATGCAATGCAGAACATCTGAAATACAAAACAATAGAAGTACAGTATCAAAGTAAACTGGTATTTGAAAAAGAGTAAAATGGAATAAGATATAATTTTGTTATTTTTAAGTGCTATTTTTTCTTCGTTTATTCAGATAAGAGTACAGTGATGGATTATAACCTAAAGGAAGACATCAAAGGGTATTTTTCAGTACCTTGAGACCCTCAGATGATGAAGATTGACTTGGTGTTTTATTTTGTTCACTTCCACTTTGAAAGTCGTAATTTTTCATTTTAGTTAATACCAGCATTAGCATCATTTTTATACTTAATGTGATAATGACAATGTTTTTGGTTCTCAATTTGAAAAATTGAAAAAGATGAGAAAGACAGTCTCCAAGAAGAAAGGGGAGAGCAATTTGGTGAAAATTAAGGGAAAAGGGGCATTCGTAAGAAAGGATGGGCTGAGGTGGACAGTACCACACCATGAGGGATGAAGAATTTATATAAAGGAAAATCATGACTTGTAAGGGATTTCTGCCTATGGGAAAAACTCAGACAGTTTAAAGATATTGGCTTTGCACAGTTCTTTTGATCCAAGCAACTATAGACAGGTCCATATTTGGAGTATCCACAAGTTGAATGTTTAGAGTTCAGAAAGGGTACGACGATAAAGACAAATATCTATTGATTCTGTGCACAATACGCCAAAAAATATCTCCTTATTTGCACCCATACACCCAGTTGTGAAGGTTGTTTGAATATTGCAAATTTTGATATGTAAAACCTAATTGTTACCCTTTAAACCACTGTTTTAAGGGACTCTACTACACAAAATTTTCCAAGTGACTCTTTTCCTTTCAGCTTTCCACAAAAGCAGTTTTTGTCCTTAAAATCTATTCAGACTATGTACATAAATCAGGTTTAAGTGGTTCCTACAGCTAGGCTGCAGAAAATAATTTAATTATAGTTGAAATGTGATTTGAACTGCACATATATAAATATTTTTGCTTTTATTCCTTAAATCCAAAATATTACAGTACCACAAAGCCATTTTTTATACAACTTTTAAAAATATCAGTGCCATATAAAGTTATGTTCAAACATATTACTCTGTGTACTCTCTCAAAATATTAAAATATATCATAAGAATTAACAGAACTAATTGATAAACAAAGAAATAAGTATTTTTAAGATGAGCTCATCACTAACATAGTGTGTCCTGTCTAGAAAAAGAATCCACTATAAAACATAAAGAAAACAAATAACTTTTAACCTTGCAAAGCTAGACCAGGCACCCTCTCACCAGATCATTGAAACCTAAGTGATATATTTTGACTCAAGCGACCAAGATCCTTGACTCAGCTGGGACTGTTAACACTTTCATCCAAAAATTTAACCTCTTTGGAGGTGTCTGGCCTGCCCATCCTGCAAATTAGTGCATGGTATTTCACAGAAACAGTCATGAATATGTCATGTCACAATGTTTCATTTGAAATTTGAAATCCCCAAAATGACTTCTTGTTTGTATAAAAGACCTGTGTTTTCCTGATTGCCATTAGTCCTAGAAATAAATTATACTCTAAATTTATTTAAATGTACATATTTTAAGTAAGAAGAAACAAACCTCTAAAATGAAATGAACGGCTCTTGTAGAATTCTCCTGTGATCTCTTCAGAGTACCAGGACCTTTCCTAATTGTTCATCCCTATTTTACCTTCTTTCAAAGTTACTCTCACTTACAGATGCTTTCTCAAGCCTCCAGCACCATGTTCATGGGCCACTCTAGAGAGGGTGAAAATGCCTGGGAAAGGAGTGTGCATTCTGTCCACCAAATCCCAATTTATAAGTAGTAGTTCTGGCTTCACACTTCCTTCCCTCTCAGGGGAAAAATAAAGTCAGCTCCTGTTCACAGTCACTTGCAACCAAAGTATATTTAGTTCCAGAGGTCTTGGGAAAAGGACCTCGAGGTGATAGAGAGGCAAGATATCAGAGTCCCAACATCCACTTTTGCCCTGAGATGATATAATTCCTAGGCTCATAATATGTGTGAATGTGATAACATTTATAATGTCAACTTTCTGGCTAAGGAGAAGGTAACAGTGAGTTTAAATGGAAGAAGAGAGAAAAATCTCACTTTCTATTTTAAAGTTCTTTATCAGACTATCTTAAATTACTTGTTTCACTTGTGTGGGGCAGAAGGATCTTCAGGGGTGTCCAATTTTAAACAGAGCAGTGGGCAGCGTTCTGCTCTGGACTGCCAGAAATGAGGGTAAGAAAAGTCATGACAACTGGACCACGTCCTCTATGCTCTTTTTGCATCATTTTATCAGATCAGATGGCCAATGAATTAGCATCTGTAAGAGAGTAAGATATTTTGTGCAGGTTAAGGAGTGAAAAATGGTTGATCCTTGAGTTGCTGCTTTTGGGGAAAAGAGCTGATGGATCTAAACTAGATGGTTAGTGATTATCTATAGGAGTGATTTTAATTTTCTAATGTGACAACTTTCTCTAGGACTGACCCTTACGTGCATAGTTACCTAACTGGTTTTTTATAATCATTTGAAATAACAGGGAACTCATTCAGAGGTAGTGACACCTCTGTTGCACAAGGGGAGAAATACATTCTTTGACACAGAGGGGCAGCATCAGATGGAGAATGTGGGAGGAGATTGTCTCACTTCTGCATAAGTGTGAAAAGGCCCTGTCTCCACTCCATGGATTTATTGTCTCATTCTCCAACTCAAGTCAATCAGCTTTATTCACTTCCCATTCATTCCTTAACCCCTAACAGCCTGGCTCACAGCTCCTTTCCAAATGCAGAGCTTCTCTTTGAAAAGTTGCTGTAAACACTTCCTAACTGCCAAGTCCCAGTCATCCTCTCCTGGTGCCTTACATTTTGTGAAGTCCTCAAGACGCTCCTCTCACAAGGGTCTCTTCCTACCTCCGCACTCCTTAGCGTTCTGTTCTCATAGCCAGTGTGGCACACACCACACACATCCCCACAACACATCATTTTAGTTATTTATTGAATTTTATTATATTCACATAGTTTTACTCACTCATTTCAGTAAATGTTTATTGACTATTCAGGCAGAGGGCTGGATGCCGGGGAGACAATAAGGAACAGGGCAGATGGGATGACAGCCTGAGGGGACCCTAAGGTCCAATGAGAAATTCAGAGGAGAAAACAGTAAATTACAACAGAGTGCAATAAATACTTCAGAAAAGCCTACATTTTCCTCCCTTGATAGATTTCAAGCTCCTTAAGGATAAGAACTGTGCTTTATTCATCTTTGTATCCTTAGCAGCTAAAATTGTGTTTAGTACAAAAAAGGCACTTAATAAATATTGGCTGAATAAATGAATGCATTGTGTTGTGTGTGGTGCATGTAGGGTGTGTGTTGTGGGTGTGTGTGTGATGTGTGGTATGTGTTTGTGTGGGAGGGTGAGGGTGTGTGTGATAGATGGAATGCATGGGAGTGAGTGAGGTGTGTGGGATGTGTGTGATGTGTGTTTTGTGGCATCTGTCTGTGTGGGGAGGTGTGGGGGTGTTGTGGGGGGTGGAGTGTGTGTGTGGCTTGTGTCTGTGTGGGGGCATGGGGGTGTAGTATGTGTGTGTGGTATGTGTGGAGGGTATGTGTATGTGGGGTGTATGTAGTGTCTGTGTGGGGGGGGTGTATCTGGTATGTGTGGGATGTGAGGTGTATGCTGTGCACGGGGGATGTATTTGTGTGGGATGTGTGTGTGTGGTGTGTAGGTGGGTGGGTGGGTGTGGATTTTAGGTGTGTGTGTGTGGGAGGGTGTGGAAGGATGTGGTGTGTGTATGGTGTGTGGGGTGTGGGTGTATGTGTGAACTATGTGTTGTGTATATGTAGCATTGGTTGTGAGCACAGTAACCAAGGTCAATGTTTTCCAATCATTTTAGCTTATACGTGGGCTGAGATTTCAGGAACAGTGATAATGGTGTACTCTCCCCAGCAAAAATACCCACCATTCATCTGCAAACTAAACAACATGCTCCTACAAAGCCTACAGTCAAAGAAGAAATTAAACAGGAAATTAAAAAATTTCTTTAAACTAATGAAAATAAAGAAACATCATATCAAAACCTATGGGATACTGCAAAAGCAGTACTAAGAGGAAAGTTTACTGCAATAAATGCTTACATTAAAAGGAACAGAAAGACTCCAAATAAACAACCTAACATTACACCTCAAAGAACTAGAAAAACAAGAACAATCTAACCCAAAAGTAGTAGACAGAAAGAAATAATTAAGATGAGAGCAGAACTAAATAAAATAGAGACCAAAACCAAAACCAAAACAAAAACAAAAACAAAAAAAGATCAACAAAACAAAAGTTGTTTTTTGAGAAGATAAACAAAATACACAAACCATTAGCTAGTCTAACTAAAAAAAGAAGAGTGAAACCCAAATAACAAAAATCAAAATTGAAAAAGGAGACATTACAACTGATACCACAGAAATACAAAGAATAATTAGAAACCATTATGAACAACTTTATAACAACAAATTTGAAAACCTGAAGGAAATTGATAAATTTCTGGACACAAACCTGAGGAGACCAATAACTGGCAATGAGATTGAATTAGTAATTAGCAGTCTCCTGACAAAGAAAAGCCTAGGACCGGATGACTTACTGCTGAATTCAACCAAACCTTTAAAGAAGAATTAATACCTATCCTTTTCAAACTATTCCAAAGATTGAAACAGAGGCCATCATTACAAACTCATTCTATGAGGCCAGCATCAACCTTATACCAAAACTAGGCAAAGATACAATTTAAAAAGAAACCTACAGGCCAATATCTTTGATGAACACAGACATAAAAATCCTCAACAAAATATTAGCAAATAGAATATAGCAGCACATCAAAAAGGTTATGCATCATGATCAAGTGGGATTCATCCCAGAGATGTAAGATGGTTCAACATATGCAAATCAATAAATGTGATACATCACATCGACAAAATCAAGAGCAAAAACCATGTGATCATCTCAGTAGACACACAAAAAAAAGCATTTGACAAAATTCAACATCCCTTTATTATAAAAACTCTCAACAAATTAGGTATAGAAGAAAAGTATCTCAACACAGTAAAAGCCATGTGTAACAAACCCACCACCAATATTAGTTTGAATGGCAAAAAGCTGAAAGCATTCTTTTAAGAACAGGAACAAGACAAGGATGCCCACTCTCACTACTCCTATTTAACATAGTATTGGAAGTACTAGCCAGAGCAATCAGGCAAGAGAAAGAAATAAAGGATATCCAAATTAGAAAAGATGAAATCATACTGTCCCTGTTTGCAGATGACATGATCCTATATATAGAAAAACCTAAACACTCTATACTAAAATCCTAATTGTTTAGGGCAAAGCCTTTCATTCCTTAATTAAAAACAAAGCTTAAAGTTCAAATTCTGTTGGGTTGGGTCACAAATTAACATGGGCACACTTATGCCAGCCAACATCCATATGACATCAGCTGTTTCCTGCAATCAACTTTGGCAGGGTGTAGTGGGAAGGTATGGGCAAAATTTCATGAAGATAAAAACACATACATGGAGAACATTCAGGATTCTGACATCGATTCTAGCCCACTTTACTATGTTGAACATGCCTGGTACTGATTCTTAAACTTCTAATTTAAAGGAAGGTAAAAAGTTGAGTTCCTGTGTATGAGGCTAGAAACAACACCCTTTCTGCAAACACAGAGTTTGGGGGGGAAATTAAGAAGTCAGGAGAGCACGTTCATTTTGTTGAATATTACAGTATTTATTCATAATAATTCATAATAGGATCCAGATATGGGAAGCTATATTTAATGCAATTCAACTAGACAGTCATTTATTAAACACTGACTAGAAGCAACACATTATGGTAGCTAAAGAAATAAACAAAATAAAGAACTTAAAGAAATAAAAAGCTTGTAATAAAATAAAATAAAAGGGCAATCATTCTGCTTCTCATTGTTTCTGAGTGTGACTATGAAGAATGCTTTGCATAATGGCTCCCAAAGTACTTTAAGTGTACTTCTACAGCATTTTAGCTTTATTACATAGGAATGAAATTATTGTTAGTATTTTATTTCACTAGACTGTTCATTTGTCTCATATTTTTTCTCCCAATTGCCTACTGGCACTTTGTAGAGTACTAATGAAATAGATTGTAACAGGGTTCTCTAGCCTAGTGTGAATCTCAAGAGATTTTGACATCAATAGTTGACTACAAAAAAAAAAAAAAAAAAAAAAGAAAGGAAAAAAAAACCTTGGCATTTTACTGCTTCTAGTAGTTTGTTTCTCTTGTGGAAACGTTTTTAACTCAGCTTGGGGGTGCACTGCTCCTTTGTTTGGAAGAAAACAACTTAGAGGATCTTTCTATTATGCAAAGGCAAACATGGACTCCATTTTGTAATGGAGACTCTGAAGATAATATGGCTCCAAGGAACTTAATCTACTTTCCATAATCATATAAAATATTGTCTTTACTGTGGCACCATGGCATCTCTGCACAGTATTTTTTCCTTCACAAAATATTTCTTCCCTTTAAGTGGACTTAAATTGTATTGTCCTTGAAAGCTTTTGTTAGATACTGGGAGATGAGTATGCTTTCTTGTTCAAGTAGTTATCCACAGAAGATCAGCAGAGACTGGAATCTATAGGAAGGAGGTGAACAAATCTTAAAACTTTAGAAAGAAAAGCCTGGGATGGCTGAAGTTCAAACTGGACCATACTGTATAAACCACATATTTTGGGTCATTACATATTGAATAAATCCAATTTGGGGGAAACTACTGATGTTGTTCTGAATTATCCTAGGGGCTAAAAGGAAATACCACACCTCCCAGGTGTGTTTTTACTGCCAGTCTTACCAGAAGATGGACAGGGAACAGAAAATAGAAACTCAGAGGGATGAGCCTGTGACTGTCTCTGGGCCTAGAGAAAGAAGAGGACTATGATCCAGATATGAGAGATTTGTTGCAGGCCTTCCTGTTCTGGTGAGGTAAACTGACCCCTGAAACATGGTGACAGGCCTGAGACTGGGCAGAGAAGACATTGCACAATGGGGAACACCTGTGGAGGGCTTCGATCTGTGGACTCAGAGAACCTCTATACCTAGTAACAATACTGGAGTTCTCCACCTGTATGCACTGCCCCCCCTCCCTTTTTTAATCACCAAGCCATCAGTGAAGTCATGCAAACATCATAGCTGATCTTCCTATTACTGTGGGGAATTGTGCAGGAGTGTGGTATGGCAGCTGGTATGAAAGCCATACATGGAAGCAGCAGCGGGTCAAGGGTGCTAGTGACCAACAAAAGATTACTGTGGGGAATTGTGCAGGAGTGTGGTATGGCAGCTGGTATGAAAGCCATACATGGAAGCAGCAGTGGGTCAAGGGTGCTAGTGACCAACAAAAGAGGAAGGCACTGGTCCAGAACCAGGTAGCTGGTCAAGATGTCGAACAACACTGGCTTGGGACATCTCAGGGATTCAAAAATACTCAAGAAGAACAAACTGATAAAATATTAGAATTCCTGCATGAAGTAAGGTAGAGATTTGAACTATTTTTTGAATTAGGTAATATGATGGGTAAATAGGCTGAGACACTTGCATTATCTAAATGGAAAGAAAATGAGGTTATTTTATTCTCATTCATTATTGTAGATCCAAAGCCAACCAGATGTCTAGTACTCAGAAGGTGTTCCATAAATCTTTGAGAAAATGAAATAAGTTCTACAATTAATTCAGGTGCAATTCAGCTTCAGCCAGAAGCTGCTAGTTATTTTGGCATTGGCCTTCAGAAGGCCCAACAGTTGAATGTCTATGTAGATCAATGTCTTTTCTGGCACACTTGATCTTTGAGGTAGTGCAAGTTACCATCATACACAAATAGCATAACAATGTCAATAATGAGAACAAGTTATGTATTTTATTCTTAATGTCAGAATATTAATTTCAAATACATATGTGCATTTCATATAAAAATGAGAATTGAAAATATCCTTATGTACTTAATACAATGGGATTCTATCAGTAGAAAGAAAAATGTATGCTTCGTATTACAGGAATAAAATGTTGTGATAATTAATGTTAACTATGGAAGCTGTTAATTTTATGTAAAAAACAATTACTAAAAATTTTCAGTCAGTTAAGTAGAGAAATAGATTGACAGCTAAATTTAGCACTAGCTCAACAATAGTGACAACATATACTTATTTTGAGATACAAATATTTATAAACAGTAGAATAATGTTAGGATAGAAATTAGATTATATCATAATTCTAAGCTTTGTAGAATTATGTGGTGTACTAGCTTTCATGATATAAATAAATCACTTTTAAAAACTATATTTCATTTTTGTTTATTTAATTTCATTAGGGCATAAGCCTTTCTGTTCTAGGGGGAAAAATCTTATTTGGGAACTCTTTTCATTTTTTGAGGATAGTTAAAAGCAAAAGACCGGCTTTGCTACCTCAAAATTACTACCTCGAGGAAATAATTACATCAAACTTAAACTCATAATATACGATTTTCTATGTCTATATATCAAGAGTTGCTTTAATGATGGAAATAGGCTTATTCTTATGAAATGTTGGTAACACTTGACTTTTGGTATTCAACCAAAATGTGTATATGGTGCACCTCTAACCAGAAGAAAGAGCAATGCTATTGACTTGGCTACACAGTCTTCCTCACAGTTTGTGAGGATTCCATTTGTGCTCTGCCCTACCTGGCACAGCTGGCAGCATGAGACAGCAGCAGATCACAGGAGAGTGAACTTCAAAACATAACTGAGCATAAAGGCCTGGGGAAGGGTAGACATTTGCAGTCCTTTCCTCCCACTGCCATTGCCAGGGCAGGCATGCAACCATGTACACTTTCCTAAGAAGGTGCTGGAACCACTTCAGCAAGTCAACAACCGAGTCTTTGTGTGAAGCAGGAACAAGCTCTCCTACCTGCTATTGAACATTCTGGAGTGGAATGGAACTCAGGTCATTCAGTGAATGGCGCCACACAAGACAGACCCGTTTATCAGGGAAGGAATACCTTCAGTTCACTGGATTCTCAGGTCATCTTAAAACATTTACAAACAAGAATGGTATCTTCTGTCTTTTGCTATGCAGGAAAGTATAGGTAGAATAAATTAAAGAGAACACATTACACAGCTTAGTTTTATTTCCAGTCATAGTCTCTATATATTCCATCTAGACACAGTTTTACACTTATTGCATTTTTATTCATTATAAGAGTAATTTAGATCATTCTGGAAATTCTAGAAAATATAAAGAACATAAAAATGATTGAGGGAAAATCTTCCATATTCCTACCAAAGTTAACCACATTTTGTTATGTTTATTTCTAGCCTTTTTAAAATGCACATACTGTTTTCCCAGAGTTCTGGTTAGACAACATACTTGTTAAAAGTTCGAGTATAAAAATATATCAGAACTGAGCTCCTAAATTGATTATATTTATCTGCAATTTCATTAACAAGAAGTTGCTATTTTTTTCCTCTGGTATGGATCAAATGCAACTGTAACAAGTGTTCAGAAAAGAAATAGTGCTATGAATGCCTTTAATAGGGGGCTGCCTCGGTCAGGGCAGTCACACAGGAGGTGAAGTTCAAACTAAGAGCTAAATGCTGAGTAGCAGCAGAGAGAAGAACACTCCAGGCAAAGGGGGCCTCACGTGCAATGGTCCAGAGGCAAAACGAAAGACAGCAGGTGTGACAAACTGAATTCCGCCCAGCCCATGCAGAGCAGAGAAAGCAAGAGGGAGAGCGATGTGAAATGGGCTGGGGAGCTAAGTAGGGGATGGTAATGCAGGCCTTTGCAGGCCAGGTGAGCTGCTGATCTAGGAAAAGTGCAGAAATGTTTTAAACCAGGGGCCTGATATGATCAGATTTGAGTTTTGAAAAGATCAGACATGGGTTTCAGATTGGTTAAAAAAAGGGGGCACAGAGTAGAGAGGGTGTCATGTGAATATGGACAAGTTCAGAAACTACTATCCAGGCAAGAGAAAATGGTAGAGGGGCCTAGAGAGTGATGGGAACAGCAGAGGAAATAAATGGATGAATTCCAAACACTTGGAGAAGAAAAATCAACAAACAGGACTCGGTGATGGATTAAATGGGACTGGGGCAGAGGGAGAGATTGGAGTCAAAGACAACTCCATGACTGTAAACCCTGATTAGGTATTAAAAGTACCTGAGCACAAAAAAATAAGTATGAGAAGTAATTGATATGTTCATTAGCTTAATTTAGCCATTCCACAATGTGCACATATATCATATATCATGTTGTAATACAATTTTTATTTTTCAATTTAAAAATTAAATGAAAAAAAAAAGTACCCAGAGCAGTTTTTTAGAATACTGATGCCAGGGTTCCAATCTCTAGAGATTCTGATTTAACCATTCTGGGATGGGGCCCAGGCCTAACATTTTAAACCTCCCCAGGTGATTTTAATGGGCAGCCAAGGTTGAGAACCACTGCTCTAAAGACTGCAGCTATTTGAAAGTCTGGGGCCTGCTGGGCTGCTGACACCAGCAATGTGTGGAAAGAGCATTTGAATGCCCTGTGCTGGAGAGCAAGCACCAGCACTTCTGGGGCCCCCTAAGACTGCAACCTCCAGAATAGACACACAAGCCCAGGCTGCCTATCCCAGAACCTTTTACTCAGGTCATGAATGATTTCCTCTCATCTTTAAGGAATTGGAGTCCCAGAGCACTGGCAGGATGGGGCTTCCTGACCCACATCACAGCCAGGAAGCTGGAGCCCCATATCCAATTCTCAGGAGCTGAGCCCAGCTCCCATTCCCTACTTTGTAGAATTTCCTTGAATAACTGTACGTTGCCTCTGCTTCCTCCTGTAGTCTGGCTTCCACATCTCCATCTGGCTTCCTTGTGGTCATCTACATTTGCTTCCCAGCAACTACCTGGATCGGTGTTGAATGTACCATAACCACATTTGGACCTCATTCCTCACCTGTAGGCAACTTCCCCACTAATTCTCTTTTCTCCCAGTCAAGAAAGCTTTTTATTTCAAGCATCACAATAGAGTATTCTTCCTAACCCTTCCTAGGAGCTTTGTTGATAATACATATATGTAAAATTAAGTATATGAAAGGACAATTTTTCTATAAGTGACATTTAAAAATAAGAAATTGAGAAATTTTAGCTTAATATAACTTATTCCCAAAGAAAACTGTTTTCTTAGGCAATGTATTGATATGGTTTTTGTAGTAAAAGTAACAGTCAAACTTACATAGGCTGGCCATATGATTAATTAGCCAAATCAGGACACTTTTGCCCAGGAAGAATGCTAAATTGAACAGGATGCCCAGTCAATAGATGTAAACTGGGACTGTACAGGGTAAAAGAGAGCATATGGTCACCCTATGCTTACAACATACTGCTTACGACATAAGGCCTTTGAAGATGAGCCAAACCTTTGAAAGCAAAAGTTCATCTTAGGCTGTGTACACGTACTTTTCCACATTTCTTACATGAAGAAATAAACTTTGAAATCTCATGATTTTTCTAAAGGACTTATAACTATATTTGACTGTTACTTTCGAATCTATTAGAATACACTTAAAATATATATGCCTTTAATACATCTCTAATTGAAAATTATAGATTCTGTTTTCTTTTTGGAAAACAAAACTTATAAAAAAAGTCTTGAGCTAGTAGTGTTTTACTGTTATATTTTAAAAATTACTTTGCATTTTTTTCATTACAAAACTAATGTGTATATTCTCTGCAAATAGTCCATAGATTCAATGAAATCTTAACCAAAATCACAGCAGGTTTACTTTCTGGAAACTGACAACATTATTCTAAAATGTATACAGAAGTTCAAAGAACCAAGAATGGCCAAGACAATTCTGAAGAACAATAAAGCTGGAGAACTTACACTACCAGATATCAAAGCCCATTATGAGGATACAATAATTAAGACAGTCTGGTTTTGGCTCAAGAAAAAATTACCTGACCAATAGAACAGAAGAGTCTAGACACAGATTATGATGTGATATATATTTACATATAAACTGTCACCTGATTTATGACAACAGTGACAGTGTAGCAGTGACAGGACAGTCATTTCAATAAGTGTGGTGAATTGATTGGATATACATAATTGAAAAAAAGTATGTTGATCCTTAACTCACACTATAGATCAATTCCAGAAGGACTGCAAATCTAAATGTTAAAAGAAAAATAATAAAGCTTTAAAGGAAAAGATAAAGAACCTTTTCATGAATTGAAATAGGTAAAGACATAAAAAGTGTTAAGAGAAAAAATAAAAATTGCACTATATTAAAAATAAAATTGTTTTCTCAGCTAAAAACACCATTAAGATATTTAAAAGGCAACTCACGGAGTTGGAAAAGACATTTGCAATATATATATCCAACAAATGACTCCTATATGAAAACTTCCTCAAATCATCAAGACAAACAACCCAACAGAAAAATGAACAAAAGCATTGAATTCAGAAAAGACAAAACCCAAATGGCAAATAAACACATGGGAAGGCACTCAACCTGATTAATCCTTAGGGAAATGCAAATTAAAACCACAGCGTGATACCACTACCCTCACCAGAATGTCTAAAATGAAAACACCAGAAAATACGAAGTGTTTGAATGAGGACATGAAGCAACCGAAACTTGCACATGGCTGGTGGAAGCGTAAATTGGTACAACCACATTGGAAAACTGGCAATGTCTACTAAAGCTGAGCATATGCATAGTCTAAGACAGAGAAATTTAATTCCTAGGTATACATATAGAACAGAAATATGTAGATATGTTCACCAAGGTACCCATATTCACCAGAATGTCCATAATAGTTCCAAACTGAAAACCACCCAAATGCCCATCCACCATAGAATAGGTAAATACATTGTAATATACTAATCCCCACAAGGGAATAAAATACAGCAAAAAGAATGAAAAATTTACAAATACATGCAACAATATGGATACATCTCAAGAAGAATATTAAGCAAAAGAAACCAGACCAAAAGTTTACAAATTGTATGATTTTAACTATTAATATAAAGTATGAAAAAATGTAAAATTAATCAATGTTGTTAGTAGTCTGCCTAGTCATCACCTTGGAGGAAGTGAACGTGGTAAATGGTAGATAGGCATGACTTAAAGTAAGCACAAAATGGACTGATAACTGTTCTGTGTCTTGAGATGGGCACTGGTTAAACAGATGTACTCAATTTGCAGAAATTTGTCCATCTGTTCATTTATAATAGGTATACTTTTCCAGATGTATATTATACTTCAATAAATTTTTTAAAGTTATGTGTTCATAGATAATTTGGGAACTCTCACTAAAAAGGAAGAAAATTAATGTCCCCTCACACCCACCACATAAGATGTGCATTTTATCTTAGAGTACATCTTTCCAGGTTTTTTTTTTTCCACATGATTATATGTTTATAGAAATTTGATTACTCAACACACAATTGTTTCCTGTTTTTTCATTAATCATGAACATTTTTCCATGCATTAAATATTCATCTTCAATATCAGTCCTAACCACAGCAAAATATCTGCTGTATAGAGATAATTTAGCCAAATTGGGGTCTCATTCCTGGGATCCAGAGACCCCAGAAGAAAAGGACATGGGCAAGACCAGGGAATCTTAGGTAACCCCAAGGCATTGGTAGCCATTTGTCCCAAACACGTTTAAATATGAGGGGATCAAGGACCACCTAAACAGACTTCACTGTGCCTGGAACCTGGAGACGGTGATAAGAGAGTTGTTTTTTTGTTTTGTTTCACTTTTTGACTATTTTAAATATTCCTAGGAAATATATATATATATATATTTGGTATTTGTGTTTTTATGCATATATCCATGATTATGCCCTTAGGATAGTTTTTTGGAAATAGAATTCCTAGGTCCACTTTTAAAGTATATTGCCAATTTGACCTCTAGATAAACTATACCAATTTACACTTCTGTCAGCAGTGTGTGAGAATGTTTATTTCCCACTCGTAACACTGAGAAAGCTGTCTAAAGAACTCTTAGTCGATCTGACAAGCACAACATGTTTTCAAATGCACTTATTTACTAGTTTAATTGGGCAGTTTTTCATATATATATTGACCATGTATTATAGCTCTATTTGCTAATTTCCTACTTGTGACCTTTGCTTTTTTTTCATTTTTCAATTGGAGCTTGTCTCTCATTGATTTTAAGGGATATTTTTTGTATTAAACACATTAACTGTGTCTCAAATACTGCAAATATTTCCCCATTTAGTTTACCCTTTCATTTTGTTCATCATGACTTTTAGAAGTACTTAGTTTTTATTTTTAATGTATTAAATCTATCCACTTTTTCATTTATGACCTCTGTCCTTAGCTTAGAAAAATTCTTCTTTGCTTTATGTTACAGAAATTCTTTTTTTTTTTTTTTTTGGCTAGTCAAGTGAAGCAGTGGGAGTGGAGAAGGAACAAATAAATCTGTAATTGGTTGTGAAATCAATCACTTGTAAACACCACTGCACTTGGACCCACCTGTTACAGAAATTCTTAATTTTAAAAAATAATTTTTGTATTTGCCACTATAGTTTTAAACATGATACAGAGTAGAAAATGTATGAAAGTATAGATGCTTAAAAACCAGTACAATATCTTGTAATGCTGTTAAGGACATATGGGACAGTTGTGTAAATGGCTGTGACCAATATTGGGTGGTTACACTGAGGCAATCAGGGGGGCATAAAATAACAACAAGAAAGGTTCTTATTAGACACTAGGGAAATATTACCGCCTAAAGACTGTGGTAATGAAGCATCCTCCTCTTCAACACGTTGAAAAGGACGAGGCTGTATCTTGGAAACCATTCCAGTGTAACCTTATCAGAGGCCAGCTAGCTTCCCTTCCAGGTCTCTGATTCTAGACGAGCTGAACACACATCCAGTAAATAATGGCCGTCTGGCTTTTCCAGTAAACTTCCCTCTTTCCTTCACCTACAAAATTTGGATAGTAGGGGTTTGTCTATTTCACAATTCTCAAAGCTAAAAGATTAATTGCTGTTAAACCCTGAGTAACTGTCAGATAAAGGAATGACTCTATAATTAATTTGCTGAAACAACTCTTAGATATCATTTACCATTTGTTCTTTCAAAAGTCATAGAGGGGTTGTATTAATTTTGCAGCAGATACACAGTTTAAAAATCTGTGGGTATTCAAATACACAGAGAATATAGGTTTTCCTATAAGCTTTTTCAGATCAGAAGGTGTATTTTGACAATAATGTGTTTTTAATTGTTTTCCTCTCATAATATTTTAAACCTTGGACTGGAAGAATTGAAAATGCAACTCTATATGTTTACTCACATACACACACACACACACACACACACACACACACATTTAGGTAATAGTTCATATAGAGACATCAGTAAATTTGAAGCTAGTACCTTCTGTGAACAATTTTATCTGGTCCTTTGGCAGGTTATTATCTTCTCCTTGTAGTTATCTTATTACAAGCTACTGCCACTAACAGAGAACAAAGATAGATTTAGACAAGGGATTGTGTTCTATTGAGTCAAAGAGCACAGGACGTGTAACATGCTCAAGAGTAACATAAGAAGAAAACAGCAATCCCTAAGGGTCCTTTGAGAATTTAGAACACCAGGTCAAGATTCAAAGCTGGAAGATTTGGTGGGTGTGATATGGCTGCCAGGAAATAACCCTGCAAGCCCTGCTGAAGAAATTAATCCCAAAGGTACTACTGTCAGAAGATGACCCAATTACTGAGAAGAAGGTCAGGTATATAAAAGAAGGTGATGAGAACAGGCCACAAAGACTCAAATACCAGAGCAATTGAGATTGTCAGACATGTGACGGTAAAAATCAGAATCAGAAACCGTTCAGAAAAGAAAAGGAGAAAATGCCTTGTTGAAAATCAGTGTCCTGGTCATCTTAGGGACAAGACTAACCCTCCGGGTTGCAAACCAAAGAGGATGTTCCTGTGACCTGTTCATTATGTCATCACCCCACTGCTAGTTGGACTCAATGTGAAATAGAAAAGGCGGGTAGAGATGACCCAGAAGGAGGATGTATGGAATAAGAGTCTGACGACAGGTAGATCTTGCTTGAACTTTTAATTTACTGCCACTCCTGACTACTTGTTCTTTCTGTATTGATTTTATTTTAAATAGTCTTTTGCCCTTTTAAAATTGATCTTAAAAAATGTTTTTTGCCAAATATTGTCACTGCTTCTGATGTCACATTTAATGACATTTCAAGTCATTATAGTCTCACTTTTCCCATGAAAGAAATGACTGACTTTGACTTTATTATAGAAAAAAAATGGAAAAACAGTGAACAACAAATTTATTTGTTGCCCCTAAGTGTAATTGCTAAATTTACTCTGTAAAATATTCATGAAGTATATTACCCAACTATTTAAAATAGGTTCTTCATCTCAAAGTTACGAAGTTGTTAAAATCACTCTGATTAACACTGAGAAAAAAATTACAGGAAAACAGCCTGCATACAATGTGTTCAGCTATTCAAATAAATCTTAATATCTAATATCTGACTACCTCAGACTGTAGACCAATTTCATGATTTTCAAATATAAAAAAGGGTACAAGGTATTTATAGACAGCTGGCAATCAACCATCCCATGCACTGAGAGATTGTGGAGAAGATGGGGCAATGCATGAGCTAGACTGGATTTGCTATTTTGAATTCTTGGGACACCATGTTCACATCAACAAGCAAAATTTATTTCATATTATGCCACCAAGAAAAATTAAGGGAAGACTGTAAAGCATTTTGAAATGGAGCATCCAAAAATCCCCATAAATGTCTGCCTGTTGAAAGCACACTGAAGCATCCATCAAGCTTTTCCTTCCTTCTCTCCTTTCATCTCAATGACACAGATGAGGAATGTGAAATATAATAAAATACTAAACACATTTATAATGTGCTGGAAAATAACCACATTCTGAGAGTCAGTATGGATGTCAAGGATTCATTTAAGTCTCACGCCAAACACATGAGACTGTTTCCCTTTTCGGGAACAGGAAGGCGAGAAATGGGAGTATAAGGAAATAAATAAATACAAGAAAGGAGCGCCTCATGAATCAGTAACGAGTATTAACATGCCATGATTTGAGGAGTGTGATTAACTTAATTCTCTACATCTGAGATTAGAAAAAAGATCAAAAACAATTTTGAATTTGAAGCCATTTCATAATAATGAATATTATAGTATTATGTTCCATGACAACAGGTCCATATAAGTAAGACTCTTGTGTAGCTCCAAGTGGAGCACTCACAAGCTTACTCTGGTTATAAGCCAAAAAGGTAAGAAAACTCACTGTAGGGTTGCTAACTATTGGTCTAAGCTACTCCCATCTTTTGTCCCCAAAATTAAAAATTGGCAATATTTACTTTTGAAGAATTCTCCTCTTCTGCCTTTTCATATATTTCTTTGCTAAGGCTCTTATGCTTCACTCTCCATATCCACTCAAGCCTATCCTTGAATTAATTCACATTAAATTGTTGTTGACTGATACAGATATATTTGTCAAAATATATCTTTATATTTTTAACAAATATAAATCTCCAGTGAAGCTATGTTTAATGCAGATGCACATCAGAAACACTAGAGAACTTTTACCAAGATCTGTATGTCTGAGCCCTGCCCCCATAGACAATGATTCAGTAAATTTGGCATTTGTGTATTTGTAGAATGCAGCAGAAGGAAATAAGAGTATTTCTTGGAATGCTAAGAAACCTGTGTTCAGCTGGTTCTGAGAATTTATACAGGAGTGTCTCCACACTTCCCAGTTCCACCACATCAGATCTAAAGGCCTCCAAACCATTCACCTACAAGGAACAGGAGACCAGTACCACTTCCTATTGCACTACTCACCTGCTCTACAACCATCATTATGTGGAAGAAAGTGACAGCTCTGTCAGTTACCTAATAGTTGAGTGACCTTGAGAAAGGACTCATCTGTCTGGGCATCAAATTCCTCTTCTGTAAAGGGAGGAGAATGAACTAGATGACCTCTAAAATTCCTCCCTGTCCTAAGATTTCAAAGGTTTATTCAGCTTGTTTTGTTGGTAGTTTATTTGCTTTTCTTGTAGGGTATAATTATAATGTCCGACATAGTTTATTGGCAACGTTTTATTGCCTCGGGAAAATGATATGATCTGATCCTTTTGATCTATAGCTCACCCTCCACGGAGAATCTAATGAGTGCTGCTGTCAGTTCTGAGTTTGCATTGAGAATATTCCCTCTCATCTCACTTGGTGATTGAGTGGGTGGCAGCAGGCAATATTTCAAAATGCAAACTGACATTTAATTATACAAAAATCTCCTTCCGTGATCACTTCTCTTGCCAGGCTGATTCTGATCTACTTGAACATTTTTCCTCTTTTGTTGACTCCCGGTTTCCCAGTTCTTACTGAGAACAATTGGAAATGAGCCCCAAACATTAGATTTACAGCTTTGCTACTTCTCTTTCTAAATAAGACAATCTTTATGTGACATTGTCATTTGCAAAATCGTGTTTCTTTCTGAGACTTATCTGAATTCTTGACATCCATACTGACATTCTCAAAATGTGGTTATCTTCCAATATCTACATCAATAGAGTGTTTGTACAGATGTCACTTAAAAGTATAAGTGGAGATTCTGGCAGAAAGTGCATGGAAATGGACTGTTTTGTTTTAGCTAATTAAACACTAAATCATTCAACATGGAGATAAGCCAGAACCACCAAGACTCCAGGGAGGAAGGTGAGGCACGTGACTCAGGTGTGAAATTTAAGGGGGCACCAAAAACCTCAGTGATCAAAATAAACAATATAAATAATATTTTAATGAAATATTTTCAAGATCAGTATAAGTTCTGTGGCAAGCCATATTGAAACCTGAGACAAAAGGAAAAATCACAATACTGATCTTGTCCTTATTTAAAATTTTGACATTTTGTTCATCATGGATTTTTTGCATTAATTTTGACTTTATAAAAATATTGAAATAAAATATTTATCTTGACCACTGAATTACTGGCATCCTCTTAAAGTTTGCACCAAAGACAAGTGTTTTCTTCACCTCACCTTCATCCTGGCCCTGGGACAACTCTACATTCTGTTATAATACACACAAACATTCCTACATCTTATTCTTAATAAAGAGAGACCCCCTACAACAATTCTAATTATTTTTGTTCATATGTATTTGTGTGTGTGCCTCTTCTAAGTGATTGATCTCATTATAATAATTTATTTCAAGCAGCAACTGGGGAAGTAGGCAATTTTCTTTTTATCTAAGAAAAAATGAAACTCAAAAAGATGAAAATAACTTGACAAAGGATATATTGCAGTTAGTACTTTAAAATTCTTATGCCTCATGGACATTGTCTTTTTAAATGAGGTAAAGGGAAAAAGAAAAGAGAGAGGAAGGAGGGAGAAAGACAGGGAAGAAGAACATGAACACAGATCCCAGGGATTTTTAAACCCAGTTTGCATAAGACTTATCTGGTAAATTTGCTTAAAATATAGGTTCTCAGATCCCTGAAGATCTGAATTAAATAGGCCTTGGGTACCACCCCAAATCTTCATTTTAAGTGATTCTGATGCCGATGTTCTAGGGGCCACACACTGAGAAACACTGAGGAGAAGCACCCATTCTGGCAGAAACTGGGCAATGTATCTGGAACATATTTTCTCATAATCCCCCGAACTGATGCCCCTATCTTTACACATGAGGAGAAAAATTCCGAGATGATAAGGAAATTGCAAACTCACATGTTGAGTGATTGGAAGAATCAGAATTCAACTTAGATAGCTCAAGTCAAAAGCTCAGGCTCTTCTCACTGTACTCTGTGACTTCCCTGGGAAAAGAAAGGGATGTATTTGCTCAGTGAGTGCTGCCACTTACTAGGGACACCAGGCTGTATCAGAGAATCTGGCTGTGGCTAAAATGTTAGTGGTCAACAGCCGCCTTGGCAGGTAGTTGGGGCAGATGTCAGTGGTGCACACAGGTGAAAGGAAAAGGGAACAGAAATTCTGGAGTGGGGATGAGGCAGAACAATTCAAGACGTAGGAAGAAAGTAATGTTTTACACATGAAATGGTTTTGCTTTGCAGTTTAAAATTCAAAATAAGAAGTGCAACCATTATGTCAATGCTAGCTATTATATGAGCAAATGACATAATATATTTATAGACGACAACAATTTCGCTTAATGAGAAAAGAACAAAATCTTGGATTGAACCTGTTTTCTAGTTTAAGCCCACATCTCTGGATTTATCTCCATTCTGCCTTTGTATGTTGACTCCAGTGACTGCCTTCTGTCACTGATCCTTAACTCAAGCTGTTTCTACTGGGCCAGTCTTCCATTTTTATAATCTTAAATCAGAACTTACTTGAAACCCATCTCCCCCAGGAAAATCATTCTGGTTAACTCAACATCATCCTGTACTTGACACCTTACTGTTATGCCCACCCAACCTCCACTTGCATTTACATATTTTCTATAGAGCATATTTATTATTTGCATACCCATGCCTGTGTTGTTTGGTCTATTAATGTATCTAGATCATGGCTAAATCTGTAAACAGATGATCACTTTCTGGAGGTGTCTCAAAATTCTAAAACTTTATTATAGAAACTCTGTAACCTAATAAAAAGCTTTATACTATGAAAACATTCAATGAGCATTTATTAAAGAGAATAATAAAATAGTCGCAGTTTTGTAGGTTAATAAATCTAAAATGCTATCACTCATCTGTCATTTAAGTGAGGTTTCTCCCCAAAAGAATGCATTTATTGACTTCTAATATTTAACAACTACTTGATTTTCTAGATCTGTTTGGGAGTAGGGGTAGAGGAGAAAAGCGTAAAATATGGTCTTGAGGAACTTAAAATTTTGTTGGAGAAATAAAAACTAACATACAATTTGTCTATCACTTTAGACCAGGTTATCCTGAATCTGCAGTCATAATAGAGGAAAGAGGAATAAATGTGACCTTAGTAGTCATCTTGGATAAGATGGGAACACAGCTGGGCAGGATCTAATTAGGTGTAAAGGAGAAGATACTGAGCCTAAAACAAAGAGAGAGGTGAGGGGTGGCAACACACTCAGGGGTGTCATCAGCCTGAAGACAGGACTTGAAGTCATGAGAGTACTTAATGGGGAGAGTATGTGTGGAGGGGAGTTCAAAAAGAAAATAAATACCAAAAATAAGAAATAGGAGGGAATAGTTATAGGTCTCACGTCAAAGGATTCTGGCTAAGAAAGGAAGAGGCCATTGGGGACAAGTGAAAAATGTTTTCTAGAGAGAAGAGACTTGAACAACTTTGAAGATGAAATGCAAAGAGCCTGTAATTAAGGAAGCTAAAAACAAGAGAGGAGTAACTATGGCAGCGAGTTCACAGAAGAAGGAGGCAGGGAAAGGATGTCAAATATAGAAGATGTGAAAGCTTTAGAGGGAAGAAAAAGCTTTAGAGGAAAGAAAAGAGGGGAAGACATGGATGCATGAAATCGTGGGAAGAGTTGGAGGTTTAGGAGGAAACTCACCCCAGAAGGTTTCCATCATTTTCATTTTCTGGGGGTGAGATCAGATCCTGAAGGCAAAAAGGGAGTGGGGGGAGATGAGAATGTCATGGTTAACTGTTGTGGCAAGTTTTACAGGGTATCAGTGCTGTCTTCATCAGGTATGGTTCCACTATTGCATATATTGTAAAATTCTTATATAACAGACTATAAATCTTATATAAAGAAATAGCCACAGCTTCTCCCTCAAGATCATAAACTGTAAATAATACAGTTTCTGTGGAATGAATGTCCCCCAAAACTCATGGAAACTTAATCCCCACTGTAACAGTGCTAAAAGTATGGAAAATCCTATTATGGTAATTGAAAGGTGGGGTCTTCAAGAAGTGATTACATTGTGAGGACTGTATCCTCATGAATGGATTAATCCATTGATGGTTTAATGGGTGGTCATGGGTGTGGTTCTGATGGCTTTAAAAGAAGAGCAAGTGAGGAGGTTAGCTCTCTGTTGCTCCGGCCATTTATCATGTGACATACCGAGTCACTGTAGAGAGTCACCACCAAGAAAAAGGCCCTCACCAGATGTGCCCCATGGACTGTGGACTTCTCAGCCTCCAAAACTGTAAGAAATAAAGTTCATTTCTTTATCCATTACACAGTTTCAGGTATTCTGTTATAAGCAACAGGAACAAACTAATGCAACAGTAGAGATATATGTAAAGATCTAGAAAGAAATCCCAGTTTTTATTCTTACAATTTTTTATATTCTAAAAGTTAACTAACTTCTTGAAGAAATTTGCTAATTTGAGTTGTTATTACACAATGTTTAGAAATGAAGCAGTGGTGTCAGTGACTTAGTTGGCAGAGTTTATTAAGTGACACAAATTTTACAAGCAATAATGTCAGAGAGCTAACATTAAATTCTTGTTCAAAGTAACCATATTTTATTTTATTTATTTTTTCCAGCATCATAAAGATTTATTCCTGTGTTTTAAGAGTGCTCTAGGTTTTTGTTTTGTTTTGTTTTGTTTTTTTACACTAGAAACATAATTGATTATACATATTTATGGGTTATAGAGTTGACTATCAGAATTTGTGTTCAATATGTGATGATCAAATCAGTATTATTAGCATGTTCATAATTACAAGTTGTAATTATTCCTTGCATCCATTACCTAATTTCTCCTTAGTCTGCCTCCCCCTTCCCCTCCCACCTCTAGCGACCATAGATCTATTCTCTTCTTCTGAAAGTTCAATGTATTATTGTGCTTTCTTTCTTTCTTCCCTCCTTCCTTCCTTCCTTCTTTCTCTCTCTCTCTTTTCTTTCTTTCCTTCTTTCTTAGCTCCCATTTTCAGTGAGGACATGTGGTATTTCCCATTCTGTGCCTGGCTTATTTCACTTAACATAATTTTCTCCAAGCTCATCCATGTTGCTGTAAATGGCAGAATTTCATTCTATTTTATGGCTGAGTAGTATTCCATTGTGTATATAGACCACGTTTTCCTTATCCAGTCATCTATTGAAAGACAATTTAGGTTGGTTCCATATCTTGGCTATTGTTAACACAGACACAATGAACATGGGAGTGCTGGTATCCCTCTGACATGACGATCTCCATTCCTTTGGGTATATACTCAGCCATGGAATTGCTAGATCATATGGCAGTTCTACCTGTACTTGTTTGAGGAACCTCCATACTGTTTTCCATAATGGCTGTACCAAAAGTGTAGAAGAGTTCCCTTTTCTCTGCATCCTCACTAGCATTTGTTATTCTCAGTCTTTTTGATAGTAGCCAGTATAACTGGGCTGAGATAATATCTCAATGTGGTTTTGATTTGCATTTTCCCTGATGATTAGTGAGGTTGAGTATTTTTTTTTTTCATGTACCTGTTGGCTATTTGTATGTCTTCCTCTGAGAAATGCCTATTCAGCTACTCTGCCCATTTTAATTGGAATTTTTGTTTATTTACTGTGAAGTTGTTTGAATTTCTTGTGTTTTCTTGATATTAATCCCTTGTCAGATGAACAGTTTGCAAATATTTTCTCCCATTCTGTAGGTTGTCTTTTCATTCTGTTCATTGTTTCCTTTGCCGTGCAGAAGCTTTTTAGTTTGATATAATCCCATTTGTTTATTTTTCCTTTGTTGCTTGTGCTTTTGGGGTCTCATTCATAAACTATTTTCCCAGTCCTACATCCTGAAGTGTTTCCTCTATGTTTTCTTCTAGGAGTTTTATAGCTTGAGGTCTTATACTTAAGTCTTTAATCCTTTTTAAGTTGATTTTGGTATACAGCAAGATGTATGGGCCTAGTTTCATTCTTCTACACATGGATATCCAGTTTTCCTAGAACCATTTACTGAAGAGGCTGTCCTTTCTCCAGAGTATGTTCTTGGTGCCTTTGTCGAAGATCAGTTGGCTATAAGTACCTGGGTTGATTTCTGGGTTCTCTATTCTGTTCCATTGATATATGTGTCTGTTTTTATGCCCAGTACCATGATGTTTTGGCAACATAACATATTTTAAATTATGGAGCAATCCCTAGTTTAATTGAATCTCTCTATGACCTTCCATATATCTGAAAACTGTTCAACAACTGCACAATAAAGGAGAAGCATTTCCAGGCATAAAGATAAGTTCTGCAGACTACTATTGACCAGGCCAATTTATTTCCCTCTTTTCCCAATGACACAGAAACTATGTAGGGCTTAACTCAGCTATCCTTGCTGGAGGTGTAGGGAAATCTACCCACAGAAAAGGGAGAGGGGGAACAACTAATTTTAAGTTTGAAGGGCATACACTCTTATACCAATCAGGGGAAAAATTGTAGCAAATTTCTAAATAATCACTGGCCAACTAGGAATTAAACTTCTTAGTATTTCTCACTTTCCTTAAAGGATTGCTTCATTATATTTTATATTTATTATTCATTTCAAGAAAAGTGTCCAATGAAGTGGTAAACAAAAAATGCCTGGGTCAATCAAGCCTTCTCAAAATGGTTTTATGTGTTTGAAGTCAGTCATTAAATCTCTTGAAGCACAAAAACTTATTTTAGTCATTCTCCTGAACTGCTACTTTACCAATAAAGCTTCAATTATCACAAATTGTAGTTGCTCCAAGAAATGGAGAGGGCCACTTTACAAAAGATTTTACTGAATTGAGGTTTTTAATTTACTGTCCTGGAGATGACTTACGTAAAATGTTCTGACAGTTCACAGATGACTGGAAGATTCACCTTTTAGAAGAATTCATAAACTCCCCTGGATCCTGGATGAGGGAGCTATTCTCGTGGAGCAACATCAGAGTTTTATCCAAGGGCTGTTTTAATTTCTCAGTAGTGAAAATGCCATTTCCTACTTGCCATAGGTTTTCCCCCTCCTTGGTGCACGTGTGTGATAATGAGAAGGTCTCACATTAGGACGTCCATCCTACCCCTGCCTAACAACAGCACCCTGTTTGAATACACTGTATTAGGGAAAACTGCCTTGGAACAACTGATCAAGAAGAATGTTAAAAATAAAATTGTGCTTTTCCCCCTATCTGGTGGGAAAGGGGAACAAATCACCTCATTAAAGTTTCAAATAGTGGGTAGTATTGCCTTGGAGCGGTCTGACTAGTTTGGAGTCTCTTATTTAGCCAAAATGCAAATGATGATCTCTGCCAAAAGAACTGAGTCTGGTCAAAGAATGCTGATCAAGAAAATGGAAAAGATACACGCATAACAGCAGTCTGAACTCAAAATCTCTATTCCTGTGAACTGTTAGGGCTGAACAGAGTAGAAGGGACCATGCCAGTCCTGAAAGCCAAAAGGGCTGCATTGCAAGACTGGCTCCATCCTTTCCTAGCTATGGCTTGGTTCAAGATATGTAATCTCTCAGCAATATCTGAGAGTGAAGGTGCTAGAGTTTCTTCATAGGATTCTGGTAAATTTTAAGCAAGATAATACATCTAAAGTGACTCGAAGAACTGCCTGGAACATACTTGATATTTAATAAATGTTAACTGCATCTTATTACGAGCGTACTTTTGGGAATAGGGTAAAAAAATCTCTAACCCGAAATGCTTCTTAATATAATAACTTTCACAGAAACAATTACTTATCTCTACAACATAATCTCTGAGATCGACCTTAAGTAACACTCCTTTTTAAAATCTTATCACAAAAACCACAAAAATAGAGCAATTCATTTAGTTCATTCCCATTTTTGACAACGATCTTCTTGTGTTTCACCTATACTCCCCGCCACTTTTCCTCTCCCCAGATTATTTTAAAGCAAATCCCAGAAATAGTATCATTTTATCCATAAACATTTCAGCAAGTCTCTAAAGTCTGAATTTAAAAAAAAAAAAAACATAATCACACAAGACTGTCATACACTTTTAAAGTTAATAATAATTTTTTTATTATCATCAAATATCCAGTCCAGTCAGTGTTTCAATTTCCCTAATTGTTATATGCATTTTTTTTTCTTTCCTAACAGTTTATTGAATCAGGAACTGAATAAGATCCAAATACTGTAATTGGTGTTTGTCTTTTAAGACTACTTTAGCCTATAATTACTCTTCACCTCTTTCTTTTCCTTGCAATTTATTTGTGGCAGAAAGCAGCTGGTTGTACTTTAGAGTTCTCCACAGGCTAGATTTTGGTGATTGCATTTCTATGGTGTCTTTTAAAGCATTCTTTTGTTTTTATTTTCTTTCCAAAAACTGGTAGTCATATCTAAAGGCCCAATCAAATTGAGATTTAATCTTTGTCAAGAATAATTTCCACCAGGAGGTGCACAATCCCTCCTTGCCTCCTTCTTTGTGACATTAGCAGCTGCTTGGTGGTCATTACCTCAATCTGTCATTGCAAAATGGTAATATTCTATCATTCATTCTTCACTTATTAGCTAGTATACTCTTGCAAAAAGAAAACCCTCTCATCAATTCTTGATTATCCCAGGGTACAGTTCTTATAGAAAAGTCAGGGAAACTGCTTCATTTTTGTCCCTTTATTTATTTCAAAATACAGAGTTGGTTCACTAGAATCCTCCACAGGTGGCCATTGAGGGATCTTAAAAAAAAAAAAAGTATTATTATAAATTTGTGGATTTTAACATACCTGATATCTTTTAATTTATTACATATATTATTCTAATTGATGATCAAATTGGTCTATTTTCGGCTAGCATGTGCCTGTTCACGTTGACTCCTGAGTCCTTCTGTCACAAACCCAGTAGCCTTTATATCTTCTGTGCTTTCTACATTTCTTTATTTCCTGCCCTAGCCCAGAATCAACCACTGCACCAAGGAGCCTAATTCCTTTTAGTGGAAAATGTCATTTAGATACCACAGTCTGGTGGTTAGGGGGTGCTCATTGCTATGCAATTAGTCATTGATTCTTGGCCTTTTCAGTGGACAAAGCTAGAAAATACTTTTTTAAAAAAATAAAATACATCACAAGTTCATACTGATATGGTAATTCAAATTCAAAATTATGAGGTTTTTATTAACCTCATTCATGTTCACTGATCTTCATCTTTATCTTTGTTCTCCAGTGTACAAAATTCTAGTTCTCAAGGACAACAAATTACCTACTTTATCTCACAATACTACTGTCAGGATCAAGATATGATTACTAACCCCAATAATATACTCACTGTAAATAATTTTTTTCTGTTTATTCATTTGTTTGTTTATTTATTTAATCATCTCAATATATATTGATCTTCATGTCCCTTTACCCATAGTTGATTTTCATGTCCCTTTAACCATTCCTCTTTCCCCCCTCACTCACACCACTCCACCCCACTACATCATATCTGTTAACTTATCTTAACAAGTTTAAGGAATTATTGTGATTGTTGTATCTTCTTTCTGCCCCCCTTTATTTGTTTGTATATGCATTTATTTGTTTATTTATTTACTTACTTACTTACTTACCTATCTATCTATCTATCTATCTATCTATCTATCTATCTATCTATCTATCTATCTATCTATCTATCTATCTATCTATCTATCTATCTATCTATCTATATATATATCTACCTACCTACCTACCTACCTACCTACCTACCTACCTACCTACCTATCTATCTATCTATCTATCTATCTATCTATCTATCTATAGCTCCCACAAATAAGTGAGAACATGTGGCATTTTCTATTTCTGTGCCTGACTTCTCTCACTTAATATAACTTTCTCTAAGTCTATCCATGTTCTTGTGAGTGGTAGTATTTCATTCTTTTTTATAGCAGAGTAGTATTCCATTGGGTAGATATATCATAGTTTCCTTATCCACTCCTATGATGATGGACATTTGGGCTGGTTCCAACTCTTGGTTGTTGTAAATAGCGCTGCAATAAACATCAGAGTACAGGTATCTCTTCGGCATGATGATTTCCATTCCTCTGGGCATATTCCCAACAGTGGAATAGCTGGGTCATATAGTAGATCTAACTGTAATTTTTTGAGTAACCTCCATACCATTTTCCATAAAGGCTGCACCATTTTGCAGTCCCACCAACAGTGTATGAAAGTTCCTTTTTCTCTGCAACCTCACCAGCATTTATCATTCTCAGTCTTTCAGATATTAACCATCCTAACTGGAGTGAGATGGTATCTCAAAGTGGTTTTGATTTGCATTTCCCGGATGCTGAGTGATGTTGAGCATTTTTTCATGTGTCTGTTGGCCATTTGTATATCTTCCTTTGAGAAATGCCTATTCAGCTCCTTTGCCCATTTTTTAATTGTTTTTTTTTTTCTATAAAGTTGTTTGAGTTCCTTTTATATTCTGGATATTAATCTTTTGTCAGATGTATATTTTGCAAATATTTTCTCCCACTCTGTTGGTTCTTTTCATTCTGTTGATTGTTTCTTTTGCTGTGCAGATTTTTAGTTTGATATAATACCCTTTGTTTATTTTTCCTTTAGTTGCCTGTGCTTTTGGGGTCATATTCATGAAGTCTGTACCCACTCCTACTTCCTGGAGTGTTTCTCCTATGTTTTAAGGAGTTTTATTGTTTCAGGATGTATATTTAATTCTCTAATCCATTTATAGTTGATTTTGGTATATAGTGAGAGGCACAGGTCTAGTTTCATTCTCCTACATATGAGTATCCAGTTTTCCCAGCACTATTTCCTGAAGAGGCAGTCTCTTCCGCAGTGTATATACTTGGTGCCTTTGTCAAAGAAAAGATAGCTATGGTGTGCTGGTTGATTTCTGGGTTCTCTATTCTATTCCATTGAACTTTGTGTCTGTTTTTTATGCTAGTACCATGCTGTTTTGGTTATTATAGCTTTGTAGTATTGTTTAAAGCCAGGTAGTGTTATGCTTCCAGCTTTTTTT
This sequence comes from Cynocephalus volans, assembly GCF_027409185.1. Taxonomy (NCBI): domain Eukaryota; kingdom Metazoa; phylum Chordata; class Mammalia; order Dermoptera; family Cynocephalidae; genus Cynocephalus; species Cynocephalus volans. The sequence goes on from NC_084460.1 coordinate 246,844,348, forward strand.
TTTTTTTTGCTCAAGATTACTTTGGCTATGTGTGGTCTTTTGTTATTCCATATAAATGTCTGGATAGTTTTTTCCATTTCAGAGAAAAATGTCACTGGAATTTTGATGGGGGTTGCACTGAATCTGTAGATCACTTTGGGTAATATGGACATTTTCACAATATTAATTCTTCCAATCCAAGAGCATGGGATATCTTTCCATCTTCTTATGTCCTCTTTAATTTCTCTCAACAGTGGTTTGTAGTTCTCTTCATAGAGATTTTTCACATCCTTGGTTAACTTTATTCCTAAGTATTTTATTTTTTTGGTGGCTATTGTAAATGGGCTAGCTTTCTTGATTTCTTTTTCTGCATGTTCACTGTTGGAGTATAGGAATGCTAATGATTTTTGTGTGTTGATTTTGTATCCTGCAAATTTGCTGAAATCATTTATCAACTCTAAGAGTTTTTTTGTAGAGGCTTTAGGCTGTTCAATATATAGGATCATATCATCCACAAACGGAGACAGTTTAAATTCATCTTTTCCAATCTGGATGCCCTTTATTTCCTTCTCTTCTCTGATTGCTCTGGTAATACTTCCAACACTATGTTGAATAGGAGTGGTGAAAATGTGCATCCTTGTCTAGATCCTGTTCTCAATGGAAAAGGATGATATTGGCAGTGGGCTTATCATATATGGCTTCAATTGTGTTGAGATATTTTACCTAACTTGTAGAGAGTCTTTATCATGAAAGAATGTTGAATTTTGTCAAATGCTTTTTCAGCGTCTGTACAGATGATCACATGGTTTTTGCCTTTGCTTTTATTGATGTGGTGTATCACATTTATTGATTTGCATATGTTGAACCAACGTTACATCCCTGGGATGAATCCCACTTAATCATGGTGTATAATTTTGTGTATGTGTTGCTGTATTTTGTTAGCTAGTATTTTGTTGAGGATTTTTGCATCTATATTCATCAACAATATTGGCCTGTAGTTTTCTATTTTTGATCTTTGTCTGGTTTTGGTATCAGGGTGATGTTTGCCTCATAGAATGAGTTTGGGAGAATGGCCTCTGTTTCAATCATTTGGAATAGTTTGTAGAGAAGTGGTATCAATTCCTGCTTGAAGGTTTGGTAGAACTCTGCAGTGAACACATCCGTTCCTGGGCTTTTCTTTGTTGGCAGCTTTCTGATAACAGCTTCAATCTCTTTCATTGTTATTGGTCTGTTCAGATTTTCTATATCTTCTTGACTCAGTTTTGGTAGTTTGTGTATGTCCACAAATGTATCCATTGCCTCCAGATTTTCAAATTTTTTGTCATATAGTTGTTTATAGTAATCTCTGATGATTCCTTGTATTTCTGAGGTATCAGCTGTAATATCACCTTTTTCATTTCTAATCTTTGCTATTTGGGTATTCTCTTTTTTCTTAGTTAGCCTCACTAAAGGTTTGTCAATTTTATTTATCTTTTCAAAAAACCAATTTTTTGTTTCATTGATCTTTTGAACTGTTTTTCAGGTTTCTATTTCATTTAGTTCTGCTCTTATCTGAATTATTTCTTTTCATCTACTAACTTTGGTTCTGGATTGTTCTTGTTTTTCTAGTTCTTTAACATGAAATGTTTAGGTTGTTTGTTTGCCATCTTTCCATTCTTCTGAACTAAGCATTTACTGCAATAAATTTCCCCCTTAGTACTGCTTTTGCAGTATCCCACAGGTTTTGGTATGATGTGTCATTATTTTCATTAGTTTCAAGAAATTTTTTGATTTCCTGTTTAATTTCTTCTTGGACCCATACGTCATTAAGTAGAATGTTGTTTAATTTCTATGTGTTTGTATAGTTTCCAGAGTTTCATTTGCTATTGATTTCTAATTTTAATCTATTGTGATCTGAAAAAAATACATGGAATAATTCCAATTTTTTTGAATTTGTTGAGACTTGCTTTGTGACCTAACATGTGGTCTATCCTGGAGAATGTTCCATGTGCTGATGAGAAGAATGAATATTATGAGGTTGTTGGATGGAATGTTCTGTAAATTTATCTGCCAAGTCCGATTGGTCTAAAGTGTTGTTTAGATCTTGTGTTTCTCTATTGAGTTTTTGCCTAGATGATCTTTCCAATGTTGAAAATGCGGTGTCCAGGTCCTCTGCTATTATGTTAGTGTCTATCTGATTCTTTAGATCTAATAGTGTTTGCTTTATAAATCTGGCTGCTCTGACACTGGGTGCATATATACTTATGATTGTTATGTCTTCTTGATGGATAGATTCTTTTTTCATTACATAGTGGCCTTTATCTCTTTTTATAGTTTTTGGTTTAACGTGTATTTTGTCTGATATAAGAATAGCTACTTCAGCTCATTTTTCATTTCTATTTGCGTGGTATATCTTTTTCCATCCTTTCACTCTTAGTTTATGTGTGTCTTTACAGGTGAGGTGAGTCTCCTGAAGGCAGCATATTGTTGGGTCCATCTTTTTAGTCCAGTCAATCAATCTGTGTCTTTTGAGTGGGGAATTTAATCCTTTTACATTTAGAGTTATTATTGAAAGGTGTTAATTTACTCCTAGCATTTTACTGATTTTTGATTAGATGTCTTACGTATCTTTTGTTCCTTTCTTTCTGATTTTATGTTTGTCTTCTGTGTTTGTTGGTTTCTTGGTGTGGTAGATAAACTATTTCTTCTCTTTATTGTTAGAATTTTAGTTTTACTGGTAGGTTTTGTTCTTTCTTGAGTATTCATGGCAGTGATGGCTGTTTTTCAGGTATCAAACCCAGTACTCCCTTGAGAATTTCTTGTAAGGCTAGTCCTGTGGTAGTGAGCTCTCACAGTTTTTGTTTGTCTGAGAAATATACTAGTTGTCTTTCATTTCAGAAGGATAGCCTTGCTGGGGTAAAGTATTCTTGGCTGGCAATTTTTGTCCTTTAGTATTTTGAATATATCATCCCATTCTCTTCTGGCTTTTAGGGTTTCTGATGAACAGTCTGAGGTTAATCTGATTGGGGCTCCCTTATAGGTGACTTGACACTTCTTTCTTGCGTTTTTTAAGATTCTCTCTTTGTCTTTGAGTTTTGCCAGTTTGACTATAACATGTCTTGGAGAAGATGTTTTGGGGTTGAATATGTTTGGAGATCTTTTGGCCTCCTGAATCTGAAGATCTGTGACTTTCCCTACATCTGGGAAGTTTTCTGCTATTATTTTGTTGAATATGTTTTCAATGCCATTTCCTTTTTCCTCCCCATCTGGAACACACATGATTTGGATATTTGAGCACTTAAGGTTGTCTGTTATTCCTCTTAGATTTTCTTCAGTTTTTTAAATTCTTTTTCTGGTTCATCTGTGTTAATTCAAACAGCACATCATCAAGGTCAGAAATTCTCTCTTCTGCTTGTTCTAGACTGCTGGTTAGACTCTCTGTTGTGTTTTATATTTTGTTGAATGAATCCTTCAGCTCTACAAGCTCTGCTACATTCTTTTTCAGGGCATTGATTTCTTTATACATCTCTCATTTCAGGTATTGTATTTTTTTTATTATTTCATTGTGTTGTCTAACTGAGTTTTCTTGTATCTCATTTAGTTTCCTTAGAATTGTTGCTAGAAATTCCATGTCAGTCATTTCAAGGACTTCCTGATCTATAGGATCTATAGCTTGGGAGTTATTATTTTCTTTGGTGGTGATGTGCTTTCTTGATTTTTCATATTTCTGGTATCTTTCCTTGGTGTTTAGTCATTGTGGCAGGGGTTATCACAGTCTACTCCTGGATGTCTGGCCTGGATCCTGAAGAGACTGCTAATTCTGGGCAGCAGAGAATAGCCTGGGCTGGGGGTCCCACAGTGCCTGCCTGCTCTGATGTGGCTGATTTGAGGTGTTTGGGCCCAGCAGCTCTCAGGCCTCTCTGGGCAGTCAGGACTGGCCTGGGTTGGGGGTTCTGTGGCTCCTCCCTGTTCTGGTGCAGCTGACTCGGGACATGTGGGCCTGGTGGCTCTCGGGCCGCTCTAGGTGGCAGAGACTGACCTGGGCTAGAGGTCCCATGGTGACTGCCTGTTTCAGTATGGCTGACTCGGGACATGTGGGCCCAGCTGCTGTCAGTCAGTGGGTTTCAGAGGCTAGGAAGTCCTAAGTCCAGGGAACACATCTGGTAAGTCTTCATCGGTGGTGGCTTACAGCAATGTAGGGGTCTCACATGGCAGAAAATTGCAAAGCAGTGAGTGTCACTGTAAATAATTTAAGTTATTTAAGTTCTTTTACCTTTTTATTTTTGTTCTTAGGGTATATTTATTCAAATTACTGTGTATATATATTCAAATTACTGTGGCTTGAAGTTTTAAGAAGTTCTTTTCTACGTGCTTATGCCCCCAATTTGTTACACAGGGAGGTGTTTCACTTTGCTTTTGACTTTTAGGGATTGCTTTTCACATCTAATTTTGTTTTATAATTTTTTAAGATATTTATTTTGTTCCAAAACCATTTCTACAAAAAATGGAATATTCAGGGAATTCTAACTTATCTACCTGTCCCTTCCTTCTGCTATTAGAATATTTTATATTTAATGGTTTATTCATTCTATTTTTAATATAAGCAAACACATCCCCTTCTCAGATGAATGGTAATGATTGTATCTTATACATATACTTATTCATATCACTTATTATCACTGAAACTATTGCTTACAGTGCCTAAGATAATGTAATAATTAGCAGACATTAGTGTCACACATGTGAGATTCAACAATGTTGTCTAATGAAAGGTGCCCTGCTTCATGTTCAAAGATTCATCAACTATTAGTTTTAAAAGCCTACCTCAGGTCCTTATTTAAGGTGTCAGTGTTAAAAGGAACAATCATAATCCGTTTCTCTTAAAAGTCGGCTGTTTCTACTAGAGTCAGTGTTGTATTCCTTTACATGAAAATCTGCCAAAAATTAGTACATGAATTATCTTTTCCCCCTTTTGGCATTTGCAAGAACAAATATCCCATTAATTAAAATTGAAATATTCATAAGTAAAGAGATCTAGAATGCATGTAGGTTATTTTTCTCTTTATCAGTCTCTTGCTTGTAGAAATTTATAACAGAAATTTTATAATGGAAAAAATATGCAATCAGAAGAACTGCACAGAAATCTTAGCTAAGCTGCTAACTAGCTGAATGAATTTAGGTAAGTCATTTCACTTCTTAGAACTTTTCTCATTAGTCAAGTGTTGTTGTGAGAAAGAAATAATTATTTGAAAGCAGCATATAAACCGCAAAGCACTCTGAAAATGTAAAGTATAATAAACAGGGAATTAAATGCCTAGTTTCCTAAAATACAATCTTAAAGCTTTAATTTGTTTCTTTAAAATGATGGCAACATCGACTGTGAATGAGAGCTTTGCAATCATCCAAGCTGCAGTCTGGAAACTGAGTTTTTGCCTGAACAGTACTCAGTTATAAATATCTGTCTTTGGATTTGACATTCAATTCTAAGAAGAATCGAACATCCTTCAGAATTTTAATCTGACATCCAAGAGCTAAAACTCTGAAAGCAGATAAAACATTTTGGAGAAAAATAAAAGGCAACCTGCTAATCTCAAGTGACTTTTAATTCCAACTCTGATTATTCAATATAGAAAATACATCTTCAGAGAGAAACTCATTTCTGAAAATTCATCTCCAAAGCTTTTACATAATCTAACTTGGAGACAAAATGTATCTATATTTCATGTTAAGGGAAAATAAGACACTAAATTTAACCATTTTTCTTGTTAAAACTTTTTAAGCAAGCACAAACTTCATTCAAGAAAGAATATACTATATAACCTTTGAATGTGATTTTGCAAATGATAAAACAGCAGGAATAAATAAGACATATATAACATTACATTAAAAATCAACTACCTTCATAGTTGCCTTTTTTGGACATTATAAAGCATACCCATTAAAATTATTTACTGTTGCCAACAAAGCCTGAACATGATTCTTGTTTGCAATGGAAGCTGAAGAAATCTGCCTCCCTGCTTTTAAACAGAAATCTACTTTAGGTATTGCAAATTGAAGGGCTATACCTACACGCACATGTAAAAATTAAAAAAACAATGAAGTATGAAATGTAAATAACTGTATAAAGATTTTTTTATCTCTAAACTTCTCAGTGCCTATTATTTTTCTCTTTCCAATTAAATCCTGCATGCTGCCAATGGTTGTATGTATAAGCTACCAATCCAGTGATGTACATTCACTGGGGGAAGAAGTGCAGAGGAGTTTAGTTATGAAAATTTTCTGACACACACAGAAGCAGAGAGAATAAGTCATTGAGCTTCCGCATATCCATCACCCATATTTAACGATATCAAGAACTTGCCACATTTACATCATTTTCCCTTAGTTGATTTGCTGAATCCATTTAAAGCAAATCTCAGGCTTTAGGCATACCTCAGCATATATCTCTAAAAAGTACAGATATTTTCTTACATAGCCATAATGTTATTTCCACAATACTAAAATGGCCAATGGTCATTGATTTCATCTGTTACAAGTTTCCCAACTGCTTCAAAATAGTCAACGTAGGGTTGGTATGTTCAAATTAAGATCCAAAACAAAGTCTACACAGTTTAGCACAGTGCCTGGCTTATAAAAATGTGTGGAATAAAAAAAAAAATGAAATGAAATAAATCAATTACACATTCCACTTTTAGAATATATTTTAAGAGGCAAGTATGTAATTTCTCTGAGAGGAATTCTTCCAATGCATCCACAACAAAATCACAGCACTGCAGAGAAACTGAGGAATGGAAAGTATTTATACAAAATTATGGAGGATCTGAAGGAAACAAAGAAACAGTGGTGAGGAGAAAGAGTCCAAGAGAAAACTTTATCTTTTCAAGTGAGAAATTCCTCTGAAATACTAAAACATAGACCAAATCAAATTCTAGTTAATAGGTCATGGATCCATCCCTTTGTCTTTGCATGAGAATGTCTCCAGTTGATTAGCAGTTAAGCCATTTTTCAGTATTACCAAGGTTGAGATAACACAATTCAAATCAATGTTTAACAATCTTTATTGTTTGGAAATCTTAGCCCAAATCCCTTACACTTCAACTTAAGCACATTTCTTTATTCCATCATGAGAGGTGAGCAGCTGGCTGCCATGCTAAGCAGATCTCTTTATACACACTGAGACCCTCCAGATATGCATGGCTTATTCCAATCTTTAAAATAGGCAGCCCTCTTCACACCCTTCCTGAAGCATCCTGCTGGGTATGTTCCTTTATGTAATTCATCATTTTAAATCATGCTTTTTTTTTTTTTTTTTTTTTTTGCCACATTTCTTAACTTCACCTCTCCCCAAGCCCCTTCTGTTAATGTTTCCATTTCCATTTACTGCATTAATTCCTTCTCCTCTCAAATTTGCATCCTGCTTTCTACATCTTAACAGAAGGGCTTATTTTAGATAATAATTTACCTTACATTTCATTCCTTGTTTTGAAGTGTCCAATGATAAAATTAAAAGTTTCAATCATAATCATGAAACCAATTTTAAAACAGTCTCCATCTGTCTTGGGAAGATTTGCCTTGCTGGAGATGTGTTGATGAATTTTTAGCACAAATTAAACCTCACAAAATCATTCCTGAAGTATTTCTACAAGTGTTCCATAGCTCTTCCATTTTATCACCCTCTGATACTTTAGAATGGTACAGTCATTTTGAAACCGAGTATCGATTCAAACAACCCTGCTTTATAACTTGCAAATCTGGGGAAAATTTCTGGGAGGTGAAGTGACTGGTCCCAGGGAAGGAATCCAGCACAAGTTTCCTCCATGATATTATGCTGCTTATTACAAGGTCTGTTATTCTGCTTTATTTTACTGCTATCCAAAGGGTTTGGCAGATAAACCTACTGATTAAATGAAGCTAAAAAGAAAAATGCCTTTTCTAGCCTTAGTTCTGATGCTTACTAGGTAGGTGACCATGTGCAAGTTATTTAACCTGTCTGTACCTCAGTTTCCTTGTCTAGAAAATTGAGATAACAGTGGTCTCTACTTCAGGGTTGTTCTGAGGATAGATAATAATAATAATTCATTCAAGGGGTAAGATGTGTCTAGCACACAGTGAGTATTTGATGAATTTTAGCTATTATTTTCTTATTTCTTCTAACACGCCTTATCAATTTTATCTCTTGTAACTCCGCAGCACAAAACTCCTATTAAAAAATATTACTCTCGGCTTTTCAAGATGGCGGCGGCTGCGGCGGCTGGCGCGGAGTAGCTAAGGTGGAAAAGGCGGCCACTGGGACTCAGGCAGCCAGAAAACTTGTGGTCTTTCCTCTCGCCATCTCTTAAGGGAGGACTGCTGCTGCTGACCGGTCGTGGGGGGTGACCGCCACTTTGCCCCCGGCAGGAGAGGCTGCCTCATTTACAGACAACAGCTTTAAAGTGTGGAGCAGGAAAAGAACTGTTTCTTAGCTGCAAAAGCGAGTCTTGAAACAGGGAACACGGCGCCAGGGCTGCTGTGGATGCAGCCAGGATCCCGGAGGCCGGGGCCGCGCTGAAGGCGGCCAGCTGCCCTACTCAGGATTCGAGTTTTCAGGCCGGCATTAAAGAAGATTCCTGGGAGCGCCCGAGCCGCGCCGCGACTGAACAGCCCGAGGCGGCAGCGGCCGAGAACTGGGAAAGGCGGCAAACCAGAGACAGAGAGCAGGCACCCGACCTGGCACAGCACAGTGAGTGATCCCTGGCACAGTTCTGTTCGGGGGGTGGATGCCCACGCGGCTCCCGCCTGCACCACCAGCCCACTCACCGCCGGTGCTGCCTCCATTTTCCCAGGTGCGGGCAGCTCCGCCCTGCTCGGCCATCACTGAGCCCTCCCACTTGCTGGCCTGGCGCCAGGCTTTCCGGAGCCTGCGGACCGGCCTTGGCTCCCACTCCCTCCACGGTTCTCTGGCGGGGCTGGTGGCGGAGGGCGTCCCGGGCCAGTTTCGGGAGGGCAAGGAAGTACGGGCGGGCCGACTGTCACTCCACCACACCCTGGACTCCGGCCCCAGGTAAACTCCCTGTTACTGGGAGGCAGATACCATCTGTGCGGCCACCAGTTTGGAAAAAAGCCTAACGAATTTCTGGTTGGGAATAGTGTGGTAGGAGAGTTTCCAGGTCCGCCTGAACCTGCCGGAGACCAGGCTGCAGGTGGGCGCTAGACTTGGTTTATACTGGGGGGATACAAAGGTGAACAAGACCCGAGAAAGATCTACATAGTGCTACAAAGGCACCCAGAGAGACCGGTCGTCTGTGCCTAGCAGAAACCTGGTAGACTTCCTGGGCGAGGCGGTGCCGAGCAGGGTCTTGAAGGCCCAGCTGTTAGACGAGGGGTGCAGAAAACACGCCCCAGCCCAGCACAGTGCGCACAGAGTGGGGAGACGTGGGGCCAGGGAGGCGGAGACTCGACAAAAACCACACACCCGGTGGGGTCGCTACTGCACGATCTAACAGCCTGGGCCAGAGCACACGGAACGGGGAGAAGTCCTGCACAGGAAGTGAAAGCTCAACAGAGATCACACACCCTGTGGTACGTGACCCACCAGCCCAGCAGAGTCCAAGCTGACCAGAAAGGTGGCTCCCCGGAGAAGCCCAAGACCACACACACAAGGCACTAGAGGCCAACTGAGCAGTCACGGAGGGAGCCATACGAAATTGGCAACCACGGCAACATCCTAGTTAGTCATTAGTCTCAAACCCGGTGGACGGTGAAACCCCCGGCCACAATGAATAAACACCAAAAAAAAGACACCAGAAATACAAAAAATCAAGAAAGTACACCACCAAAAGTTAATAAATCTCAAACTCTAGATCCTATAGAACAAGAAGCCCTTGAAATGACTGACAAGGAATTTCAAGTGATAATTCTAAAGAAACTGAATGAGATACAAGAAAACTCAGCTAGACATCATGATGAAATGAGGAAAAGTATACAGGATCTGAAAGAGGAAATGTACAAGGAAATCAATGTCCTGAAAAAAAATGTAGCAGAACTTGCTGAACTGAAGAAGTTATTCAACGAAATAAAAAACACAACGGAGAGTTTAACCAGCAGGCTTGTCGAAGTTGAAGAGAGAACCTCTGAACTTGAAGATGGGCTGTTTGAAATAACACAAGCAGACAAAAAGAAAGAAAAAAGAATCAAGGACATGGAAGAAAATCTGAGAGAGATATCAGACAACCATAAGCGATGAAATATCCGAGTCATGGGTATTCCAGAAGGGGAGGAAAATGGAGATTCCATTGAAAACATATTCAACAAAATAGTGGCAGAAAACTTCCCAGGTATAGGAAAAATCACAGATCTTCACATCCAGGAAGCTCAACGATCTCCAAACGTATTCAACCCAAAAAGGCCTTCTCCAAGACATGTCATAGTCAAATTGGCAAAACTCAAAGACAAAGAGAGAATCTTAAAAGCTGCAAGAGAGAAGCGTCAAATCACCTATAAGGGAGCCCCAATCAGGTTAACATCAGACTTTTCATAACAAACCCTAAAAGCTAGAAAGGAATGGGATGATATTTTCAAAATACTAAAAGACAAAGATTGCCAGCCAAGAATACTCTACCCTGTAAGGCTATCCTTCCGAAATGAGGGGCAAATAGTATATTTCTCAGACAAACAAAAACTGCGGGAGTTCACTACCACAAGACCACCCTTACAAGAAATCCTCAAGGGAGTACTGGGTTTGGTTCCTGAAAAATAACTACCACTGCCATAAAAACCCAAGAAAAATCTAAACCCACTAGTATAATAAAAATGGCATTCATGAAGAGAAAACAAGCTAACAAAAACACTATCTACAACCTAAGGAACCAACAAACACAGAAAACAAACAGTAAATCAGAAAGCAAGGAACAAAAGACACTTAAGACAACCAAACAACCAATAAAATGCTAGGAATAAATCAACACCTTTCAATAACAACTCTTAATGTAAAAGGCTTAAATTCCCCAATTAAAAGACACAGACTGGCTGACTGGATCAAAAAGCAGGGCCCAACTATATGCTGTCTACAAGAGACCCACCTCACCCATAAAGATTCACACAGACTAAGAGTGAAAGGATGGAAAAAGATTTACCATGCAAACAGAAAAGAAAAACGAGCTGGAGTAGCTATTCTTATATCTGACAAAATAGACTTTAAACTAAAAACCATAAAAAGAGACAATGAGGGACACTACTTAATGATAAAAGGACTGATCCATCAAGAAGACATAACAATCATAAATATGTATGCACCCAATGTTGGAGCAGCCAGATTTATAAAACAAACTCTATTAGACCTAAAGAAGGAAATAGACACTAATACCATAATAGCAGGGGACCTGAACACCCCACTGTCAATATTAGACAGATCATCTAGGCAAAGAATCAGTAGAGAAACACAAGATCTAAACAAGACTCTAGACCAATTGGAATTGGCAGATATCTACAGAACATTCCACCCAACAACCTCAGAATATTCATTCTTCTCATCAGCACATGGATCATTCTCCAGGATAGATCACATATTAGGTCACAAATCAAGTCTCAATAAATTCAAAAAAATTGGAATTATCCCATGTATCTTCTCAGACCACAATGGATTAAAACTAGAAATTAATACCAAACGAACCTCTGGAAACTATACAAACACATGGAAATTAAACAGCATTCTACTTAATGACATATGGGTCCAAGAAGAAATCAAGCAGGAAATCAAAAAATTTATTGAAACTAATGAAAACAATGATACATCATACCAAAACCTGTGGGATACTGTAAAAGCAGTATTGAGGGGAAAATTTATTGCATTAAACGCTCACTTCAGAAGAATAGAAAGATGGCAAGTGAACAACCTAACACTTCACCTTAAAGAACTAGAAAAACAAGAACAATCCAAACCTAAAGTTAGCAGACGGAAAGAAATCATTAAGATCAGAGCAGAACTGAATGAAATTGAAAAGCAAAAAACAATTCAAAAGATCAACGAATCAAAAAGTTGGTTTTTTGAAAAGATAAATAAAATAGACAAACCATTAGCATGGCTAACAAAAAAAAGAAGAGAGAAGACTCAAATAACAAAAATTAGAAATGAAAAAGGCGATATTACAACTGATTCATCTGAAATACAAGGAATCATTCGAGACTACTATAAACAACTATACGCCACCAAATTTGAAAATCTGGAGGAAATGGATAAATTTCTGGACACACACAAGCTCCCAAAACTGAACCGTGAAGATGTAGAAAATTTGAACAGACCAATAACAATAAAGGAGATTGAAGCTGTTATCAGAAGGCTCCCAACAAAGAAAAGCCCAGGACCAGATGGATTCACAGCAGAATTTTACCAAACATTCAAAGAGGAATTGACACTGATTCTTTACAAACTATTCCAAAAGATTGAAACGGACGCAAATCTCCCAAACTCATTCTATGAAGCAAACATCATCCTGATACCAAAACCAGGTAAAGATATAACCAAAAAAGAAAACTACAGGCCAATATCCCTGATGAATATAGATGCAAAAATCCTCACTAAATTACTAGCAAACAGAATACAGCAACACATACGAAAAATTATTCATCACGATCAAGTGGGATTCATCCCAGGGATGCAAGGTTGGTTCAACATACGCAAATCAATAAATGTGATACACCATATTAATAAACTCAAACACAAGGACCATATGATCATCTCTATAGATGCTGAAAAAGCATTTGATAAAGTTCAGCACTCATTCATGACAAAGACCCTCTATAAGTTAGGTATAGAGGGAAAGTATCTCAACATAATTAAAGCCATATATGCCAAACCCACAGCCAATATCATCCTGAATGGGGAAAAGCTGAAAGCTTTTCCTTTAAGAACAGGAACTAGACAAGGATGCCCACTCTCACCACTCCTATTCAACATAGTGTTGGAAGTACTAGCCAGAGCAATCAGAGAAGAGAAGGAAATAAAGGGCATCCAGATTGGAAAAGATGAAGTCAAACTGTCCCTGTTTGCAGATGACATGATCCTATATATCGAACAGCCTAAAACCTCTACAAAAAAACTGCTAGAATTGATAAATGATTTCAGCACAGTAGCAGGATACAAAATCAACACTCAAAAATCAGTAGCATTTCTTTTCTCCAATAGTGAACATGCAGAAGGAGAAATCAAGAAAGCCTGCCCATTTACAATAGCCACCAAAAAAATAAAATACTTAGGAATTGAGTTAACCAAGGAGGTGAAAAATCTCTATAATGAGAACTACAAAACACCGCTGAGAGAAATTAGAGAGGATACAAGAAGATGGAAAGATATCCCATGCTCTTGGATTGGAAGAATCAACATAGTGAAAATGTCCATACTACCCAAAGTGATATACAAATTCTATGCAATCCCCATCAAAATTCCAAAGACATTTTTCTCAGAAATGGAAAAAACTATCCAGACATTTATATGGAATAATAAAAGACCACGCATAGCCAAAGCAATGCTGAGCAAAAAAAATAAAGCTGGAGGCATAACACTACCTGACTTTAAGCTATACTACAAAGCTATAATAACCAAAACAGTATGGTACTGGCATAAAAACAGACACACTGACCAATGGAATAGAATAGAGAATCCAGAAATCAACCCACACACTTACTGTCAGCTGATCTTTGACAAAGGCAACAAGCCTATTCACTGGGGAAGGGACTGCCTGTTCAGCAAATGGTGCTGGGATAACTGGATATCCATATGCAGGAGAATGAAACTAGATCCATACCTCTCGCCGTATACTAAAATCAACTCAAAATGGATTAAGGATTTAAATATACACCCTGAAACAATAAAACTTCTTAAAGAAAACATAGGAGAAACACTTCAGGAAATAGGACTGGGCACAGACTTCATGAATACGACCCCAAAAGCACGGGCAACCAAAGGAAAAATAAACAAATGGGATTATATCAACCTAAAAAGCTTCTGCACAGCAAAAGAAACAATTAAAAGAGTTAAATGACAACCAACAGAGTGGGAGAAAATATTTGCAAAATATACATCTGACAAAGGATTAATATCCAGAATATATAAGGAACTCAAACAACTGTACAAGAAGAAAACAAGCAACCCAATTAAAAAATGGGCAAAAGAGCTAAGTAGGCATTTCTCTAAGGAAGATATACAAATGGCCAACAGACATAGGAAAAAATGCTCAACATCACTCAGCATCCGGGAAATGCAAATCAAAACTACATTGAGATACCATCTAACCCCAGTTAGGATGGCTAAAATCCAAAAGACTCTGAACGATAAATGCTGGTGAGGCTGCGGAGAAAAAGGAACTCTCATACATTGTTGGTGGGTCTGCAAAATGGTGCAGCCTCTATGGAAAATGGTATGGAGATTCCTCAAACAATTGCAGATAGATCTACCATACGACCCAGCTATCCCACTGTTGGGAATATACCCAGAAGAATGGAAATCATCAAGTCGAAGGTATACCTGTTTCCCAATGTTCATCGCAGCCCTCTTTACAATAGCCAAGAGTTGGAACCAGCCCAAATGCCCATCATCGGATGAGTGGATACGGAAAATGTGGTACATCTACACAATGGATATACTCAGCTATAAAAACGAATGAAATACTGCCATTTGCAACAACATGGATGGACCTTGAGAGAATTATATTAAGTGAAACAAGTCAGGCACAGAAAGAGAAATACCACATGTTCTCACTTATTGGTGGGAGCTAAAAATTAATATATAAATTCACACACACACACACACACACACACACACACACACGCACACAAACCGGGGGGGGGGGGAAGAAGATATAACAACCACAATTATTTGAAGTTGATATGACAAGCAAACAGAAAGGACATTGTTGGGGGGGGGAGAACGGAGGGAGGTTTTGGTGATGGGGAGCAATAATCAGCCACAATGTATATCGACAAAATAAAATTAAAAAAAAAAAAAAAAACAAAGCAAAAAAAAAAAAAAAATATTACTCTCTTTCATATCTTTGTTATTACCCTCTGCCTGGATGTTCTTTCTCTAATTCTCTCTAATGAAGGCCTTCTCATGCCTCAAAGTTCAGAACATCTTCTTATCTGAGTGATGCCTTCTTGGTTGACAGTCCCCAGAGGGGGGCACCAACAATTCCTCTGGCCCTGTATGCTCATGCTTCTCCTCATATCAAGAGATGGGCATCTCCAGTGGCTTCCCATTGAATCTGGCCTTGGGACTGGCTTGGACTACAGAATAACGTGAAAGTGACACTCTGGGTCTCTCAATCCTGGGCCTTATGAGGATTTTCAGCTTTCACTTTCTGTTTTTCGAACCCAATCACTGTGTTATGGCAAACCCACGCCACATGGAGAGGTTACATGAGGGAACCAAGGCATATTGGTTAAACGCCCCAGATTAGCTCCCAACCTATGCCAGCACCAACTCTCAGCTGTGTGAATGAAACATTTTGGATGGTCCACCCCAGTCAAGCCCAAATGACTACAGCCCTAGGCATCATCATGTATCCAGCAGAGCTTAGTCAACCCATAGAATGAGAGATAATAAAATGGTTATGGTTTCAAGCCAGTAAATTTTTGGTTTGCATATTATAGCAATGGATAACCAAAACACCATTCATGAAACTCCTGGACAGGGTAGGTATTTCTTGGACTAAGCTCTCATAAATTTATTCCACAATTTAACAAACTATATGAGGGGTCTTCAAAAAGTTCATGGAACGATTCATATTAGCTTTTAATTATATTTTTCCACAAACTTTTTGAAGTACCCTCATATTGTAATTATTTGTTTTTATGTCTGTCTCTTCTTCCTAGGGTCTCAAGGCTAGCAACCATGAACTTAAAGGAAAAAAAACATTTTCAAAAGTAATCCCAGGAGAAGTAGCAGAATTTACAATGGCTAGAACAAAGGTACGACAAATTCAGAAGTTACTTCCAGCCTATCAGTTTGGCAGTCTCTAGCCCTTTGAAGATTTGAAGTAAGTTATAGAAAGGGTAAGACTTGTTACCCCAAAACAGTGATCAAATGATTTCATATTATGATTTCTATCCAGCACCCTCTTTCCTACACCCCAAGAGCCCTTTTCTTATAATTGTGAGAGGAAGAGAGAGAATAAAAACAAATGACACAGATAAAGGGGCCAAAGTTAGCCAAGATTGTTTTGCTTGCTTACTTTTTAAAAAAGAACAAGAAGAAGAGGGGACTTGTTTACTGGCCAGCATGACTTTCTGGGAGGCTGGGCAATAGAGCATTTGAAAATGTGAACTCTGGAGACAGGCAGCCTAGGTTTTCATCAGCTTCACAGTCTGGGTTTAAATCCCTGCTACACATTTGTGTGGCAAGACACTTAAACTATGTGTGCATCAGTTTCCATATTTATAAAATGGAGAAAATGAGAGTACTTACTTCATAGGGTCCTGTTAAGGATTAAAAGAGTCAATCTATGTAAAATACATAGAATGGTGCCTGATGTCCAGTAAGACCTATGCAAGGGTTAGATGCTGCTGCTGCTGCTTCTCTTCTTCCTCCTACTATTACGAAAACATAGTAACAAAGGTAGCATCATCTTAAATAATGGATAGATAATAAAGCCACTGGATAATGAAGCCACTGGATAATGAAGCCACACAATAAGTAGTGCTTGGACAATTAGCTACCTAACTCCTGATAGACAAAAAAAAAATAAATTCCAGGAAGAATTTTGCTTATAAAACACAAAAACATCATAACATTTAGCTAAGGCAAATACAGTGTGTTGAGACTTAATAAAACTGGGTGGCAGGTGCATGGTGGTGAGCTACTTTGTATATTTGTCTCTGTATTTAAAGTGTTTCATAATAAAAATATGAAAACAAATAAAATGTGGTGTAATAGAAAACATCCCAAAAATAAATGATAAAAGAGGTGATTTACATATATTTCATAGAAGTCCTTTTTTGAGAAACATTGCTTTACAGGAGCATCTGTTACTGTGTCTAGGTCCTTAACTTTGATAGGTCCTGCTTCACTTAAGAGATTTAACAAAAGTTTATATTACAGCAATAACATTACAGTTTTGCAGAAAACAACAAAGAAAGAGGAATCCCAAAACACATATTATGAATAACAGGAAAATAAAATTAGTGGCAAAATGTTTATGAAAATATCAGCAAAGTATTTGTCCTAGCATGGTAAAGTATGCAACAGGACAGATAACAGCAGGTGAAACACATAAATAAAATATGTTTTTACCATCTTTGTAGAGAACTGGTAGTTTCTCTTTCATGCAGAAGAGAAAACATTCAGTGTTATTGATTTCGAATCAGGTTGATAACTGTCAAGTTATGATTAATGCCTCTAGAATATCAAAATGTAAAAGCTCAGGGACAAAGAAAAATTCACTTTGTGAGTATGATTTTACTGTCCATTACTCTGTGCATTCACATTCCACCATCAAAGTTTCAGAATAAAGAGTGATCTAATTACAGATTCTGAGATTCAGTCACAGGAAAGAAAAGATCAAGAAATATAGCATGCAAAGAACTTTGCCTCATGAAGAGAATTCAAAACTTCAATAAAACTCTCTCTTTTCTATCTTTCTATTTCTTGCCATTAAGTTATGCTCCATTACCTTCATAGCTTATCCAAATTTTTGTATCTTCATATTCACGTGCAAACATAGTAAAACCACACTTAAACAGAGTCATTAAAATGGCAATCTAAATTACATAAAACATGGCCAAGACAGAAAATACATAAAAGGCCTATATTAGCCTGTTTCTGTTGCTTATAACAAAATACCTGAAACTGGGTGATTTATAAAGAAAACAAAATTCATTGCTCACAGTTTCAGAGACTAGGAAGTCCAAAGTCCAGGGAACACATGTAGTGAGGAACTTGGTGGTGGTGACAGTGACAGCAGAGTATCACATTGAGAAATGGCAGAGCAGAGAGAGCAGAGAGAGAGACAGACTCTCCTCTCTTTTCTTTTAAAGCCCTCAGAACCATGACCCTGACCACCATTTTTAATCTATTCACTACCGTGTGATCCTACACTCTAATCACCTCTTCAAGTCTCCACCTTTCAATTACCATAAGAGGACTTCCCACCCTCTTAACAGTCACAGTGGGGGCTAAGTTTCTAATACATAAAACTTGGAGGACACAATCCAAGTTTCAGGAATTTTGGGGGACATAATTCAATCCACTAACAAGGCCCAAGAACAATCAAAGTACTAAGCAAAGTACAATGACTTAGTCTTATCCCACATAGAATGCTAACAGTTTCATCATATGATTCCACTACAGACAGGAGTTGTTTAAAAAATTCATAGACATAACATCTGGAAGTATCAGCAAAGGAAGATATGGAGAAAAGTACAAATGTATCACAGAAATTTTGGAAAATCTAAGAATCAAGAGCCACTTGCAACACAAGCAAAGAAGCCATCATATCTGAATAACTCACAAGAATGCTGCATTATTTGTGATGATTTACAAATAATCAGAGCCTTGAACTATCAAAAAAAAAAAAAAAAAAAAAGAAGACACGTATTCATTGTACCTTGAAAGGTACATGGAAAAATGACTTTAGGCTTCTGATCCTAAATTCATCTGGAAAAATAAATATGTAAGAAAGTTCTGAAAAAAAGTAATGAGGGAATTTGTCCTACCAGCATTGAGAGTGTGTTATGATATAATAATTTTAAAAATAAGGTAATAACATAAGGACAGTTGAACAAATGGAACAGAATTGTCTCTAAACAGATAGTCGGATGTAGACATTAGCAATCTTTGATAAAGGGAACATTAGGAATCAATAAGTAATTAGCTAATAAATGGTACTAAAACATTTGGTCAGCTATTTTGAATACTGTCTATTTAGATAGATTTACAGTTTCACCTTAAATTATGTATTAAATAAATTCCAGATGGGAAAGTTTTTAAAAAATCTTCTTGAAAAAGTCAGTATTTTATAGAGGAAAGATTTTAAGAATAGAGAAAAATAACCGAAAAAAGAGAAAAGAAAAGCAAATTTTTTCAAAATGTAAATACCTTTAGTTTTAAATTCAGAAATCTTCAAATGCATGAAAAAACAAAGTTTATTGATTTCCTTCATCATCAAAGGAAAATTTTACTACACTTCAGAATATATTCTTAATCTTTTTAGTATGTAGCTTTTGGAATTAAAAACAAGCAAAAGCTTTTGGAATTAAAAGCAAAGAAAAACAACTTTTTCTTTCAGCTACCTGGCTTTAAAAGCCAATTTTGGAAGTCTTTTTTTCCCCCTAGTTTTAACAGTGTAAAAACTCCGTGGGTTAATGGGTGACTCTGAATGAGTAGTTCCTTCATGTACTAGAAAGTGCTGAAAAGCAAATCATATTTATATATTTCTAAATATTATTTCTATGTGATTATTTCACTTTCTTTGAAACTAGTAAGGTTGGATTTTTAAAATGTTTATTAGTTACTGGTGTTTCTTCTTTTCTAAGTCGTCCCTTCATGTTCTTTGATCAATGTTTTATTTGAAGTTTTTAAAATTGATTGGTAAGAAAGCTCTCCTATAATATTTACAAAATTAATAGTTTCCATATATGTTATAAATCATTTTCCCTGCTTGTCATTTGTATTTTACTTTTGTTAATTTTTGTTGTGCGGAGGTTTCAAATTAGTCTCATTTTCCAATATTTGCTCTAATGATTTCTACTTTTATTTTCACATTTAGAAAGATTAACACTATGCCATGATTATATATAAATATCCACTTAAACAATTTCACATGCTCTGTTGTTTCTTTAAAAAAAAAAAACGAAAAACAAAAAAAAATTTGAATCCTTAGTCTACTTGAAATTTATTTTGGTATGAGGTATGAGAAAGAATTCTAACAATTTTGCCACCAAATTTGGACATATGTTCCCAATGAATTAAATACCTTAAACATATGTCAATTTCTTATATCTACTTGAGTCTATTTTGGAGTTTACAATCTGCCACCAATTTAATTATAAATTGGTCATTTGACTACATAGTTAGATTTAGTAGGATAACCCTTCTAAATCAACAAAAACATTAAAAAGGCAACAAATTAGAAAAAATATTTATTGCACCAAATATGATAGACAAATAGTCGATAACATTAATATGATAAGTCACTCAAGTCAGTGAAAGACTCCAGAAACTTCAGTGGTGAATATGGAAGATAGGCAAAGGACGTGCAGGAAAAATTCATAAGAGAAGAAAAATAAATGATTAATGTGAACATGAAAAAGTGAATTTACCCTCTAGTAACCAAATAAATAGAAGTTTAAGAAATGAGATAACTTATTATCTCAATTAGCAAGGATTATTTCATAAAATCATAAGTTTTTTAAAGCCCTTAAAGTTGAAAAGAATTTGAGGAGAGAGATACTCTTCCACTTTCTCATTTTTTAAAACAATCTCGCAATATCTAACAAGAGTCATAAAACAGTAAATATCCTTTGACTCAGCAATTTCCTTCAGACTCTAGGCTAGAAAATAACCTGAAATGTAGTAAAAGATTTATGTGCAAAGTATTCACCCTAGTTTTATTTATATCAAAAACAGAAACTAGATAAAAATCCAATAAAATAATGAATGTGTAAATCATAGCATAATCACAGTATCAAATATTCTAGGTATTTAAAATAGTTATTTACAAAACTGTTTAATGGCATGTGAAAAGTGTTATAATATAAGAATAGATGAATAAAAAGGAATACTTTAAAAGTCTCTATAGCATTGGGACCCAATCGGTAAAAACACATGTAGAAAAAACTGAAAGTAAACAAACAAAATGACCATCTCTGAGTACTGGGATTATGGGAGATTAGAATTTTCTTCCTTCCTCATTTCCTTATTTCCAAAACACTTTACTACATTTCTCTATTGTTTAGCTAGACGTTAATACAAATTTGAGAATGGCCTGTGTTTTTAAGATGGGAAAACTATGAACAAACATATCTGTGAGCTGAAAGAAGCGATAGAGACAGGGAGGGGACGAAGGCTTCAAACATGGGAATAACAGATGCCACAAGGATCCCGAAGGGGAGGGGCAACAAGAGAACAGGAAGAGAGACTTGCCTAGGAGGGACATCTTTCCTTTGACACTTGTGAGGAGTAGGTACTGGACAGGGGCAAGTACAGATAGACTGAGATGCAGGTAATGGGAACAGAGCATCCATGGAACTCACAGAAGTGCAATTTCACTACCTGAATCAAGCCTGAGGCAAGCTCATCAGCTGACACTGAAATGGGCAGAAGGTAGTCAGGGAACTTGAGAAGAATGATAAAGATTATTAAAAGGGAATGGGAGAGGAAGCTAAAAATAGTGAAAAGAACTGTCCTGGTATTTCCGTTTTTCTAAATGCATACTAAGATCGTGAAATCACTTAGTTTTGGGAAACAAATGCAGTTGTTATCTTGTTTACCAGAGAACAATTCTATTAACATATCTATGCCATATCTTGATTGATTTTTTGATTCATCGATTCAGGTTCCTTGATTCATTCAACACTACTCAAGTCCTTAACCAGGTCACTAATGCCCTCCACCTTTGCAAATCCAGTTGTCAATTCACAGTCCTCATTGACATTTTATCAGTATATGACACATTCTGGAATCCTCATTCTTGAAAATTATAATTCATTTGCTTCCGGGATGCCAACGTCCCCTAGTACGTCTCCTACTGTACTGTTAACCCTTCTTAGACTCCTTTGCTGGTGCCCCTTCATCTATCTGATTATAAATGTTAAAGTGCTCCAAGGTTCAGTCTCTGTGCTCTTTCCTACATTCATTCACAAGGTGATCTCATCCAGGCTTTTGGCTTTAAAAATCTTTTGTACACTGAAATTTGCATGTATATTATATTACTTATACACACACACACACCTGCAGTCTCAATCTCTCACCTGAACTTCAGACTCACGTAGAACTACCTAATTGATTGTCTATCAAATTGTCGACAACAAACCTCCAAGTACTGCACATCCCCAAATTACCCATTTAACTAAATGGAAACTCCATTCATCTAGCTGTTCAGGCTAAAAACCTTGGAGTCATCATTGACAGGGCTCCACCTCTTTTTCCCCATCTCTAATAGAGCTGCAAATCCTATTGACTCTATTTTCAAGATATACTTCTCATTACTTTCATTCCAGTTTAAGCCACAGTCACCTCTCATCTCTCATCTGGAATCCCTTGGTCCCCCAAGGGACCTTCTCCTTCATTTCTTATCCCCCACAATCTGTGCTCCCCACAGTAACCAGCATGACTCTAAAAACCATAAGTCAGATCATGTCACTCACTACTCTGCTCATAATTCTCTAATGACTTCCCATTTCACTTAGAATTAAAGCCAAAGTCTGTATGAAGGCCTTTAAAGCCCTACGTAATCAGCCCTCCTGCAACCAAGAGGGAGGCAGAGAGGGAGAGGATCTTCTGCTTAGGTTTCTACATGGGAAACAAATAATTTCTCTAAAGACTACATCAAGTAGGGGGTTCCTCACATAAAAGTTTAGTGTTTGTCCGAAGCACATTTTTCCAAATTTTTCTTATCCTACCAGCTACTATGAAAGTGACCAAATAAAATAGATATCTAAATAACAGCTCACAATTTTTAAAAATAAAATTTCAGAAATATTAGTGGTACCTTTCCGTACATAATGTATTCTAATTGCCATTCTCTCATTTCATTTCAATTTTTACAAGAAATGCACCAATGCACTAGTGTAATTTATGGAAGATTTTTTTCCCCCTTTCTCTTCTTCATTAGTAACAAAACCCCAGATTTCCAGATTCTCTTGAAGAAATATGACATACAGTGTGCTCCAGATGGTGCTTTCCGATCTCTTACACACAAAAATGAAGCTTTTGCTATGAAAAACAGAGGGCATTTTAAGCTCTGTTGAAAGCAGAAGAATGACACATATCTATCTGTCCTTATCTGTTTACAAACAGAAAGGTCTCGATTTCAGAAAAGTAAGTCGATTGCCCACCTTTTTTCATTTAGTCTCCTACTGAGATATTAAGTTGTAGTACTGTTCTGTTGAGTATTTCTTCATTAGCCAACTACCATAATCAATGAAAAATAAGTAAGAAAAAGTAGCACAGAGTGACACAAGAAGAACATTTATTTGCAATATGACAAAATAGAGAATTTTTTCTTAAATTTCATGATGTATTCTTTGCCAACCTCTCATCTGACCCTGTAGACTCAACAAATGTGTATGAAAGGCAATTTTCTCATCTACTTACATAATCTCCTCAACATTCACTTTTACCTGTTAAAGCAGAATAAGTTCATGAAGTTCTTTTTCTTAAATTACATGCAGATAATAAAAATGAGCCAGTATCAAAATCATCAATCTTACTCCAATTGTAATCACATGAAATAATTGGTCTGAGTCACCCATCTCTAAGTCAAAGATCAAGAGAATATAAAGTAAAACCAGAAAATGTCAGAAGATGGCTACAAAACAGTGATGAGGAAAAGAGAGCCAGAACTTAACCTTGTGCAGTGTGTGCAACCCTGTGTATGCTTGTCCATTTGAATGGTATCTGTGGGTATGTTGGCATACTGGCTGTGTGAGTGTGTGCCTGCATGGGTATGTGTGCATGTCAGCCTGAGCATCTGTGTGTCAGCTACACAAACTTTTATGTTGTGTGGGTGTGTCGGCCTGAGCAAGAGTGTGTGTGTTGTGTGTGTGTGTCAGCTTGAGTAAGCAAGCATGCATGGGGGAGGGGGAGGACTGTATAAGTGTGTGGCAGACTGAATGAGTGCATGTGCATATGCGTGTGTGTGTGTGTGTGTGTGTGTGTGTGTAGTAGCCTGAGGGGTATGTTGTATATTTCAGTATGTCAGCCCAAGTGAGCATGTGTATCTTTGTGTGTGTATGTGTGTGTGTCAGCATGTATTGGGTGGGAAGAGCTAGAAAGACTTTACATTTCCCTGTATCCTATGATGAGAGAACTTTCTAAAAAAATCATGAAAGCACAATTTTATTAAAATTTGCCTTCCTTATATCAGGGCAGATCCCTCCAAGTGACTTAATTAACCTCAGTAGAAATTAGGTGTGAAAAATACTTTAAAACGACATAGTAGCAGGGCATGGAGAAATCAGCCTAATTTATTTATTTGTTAATATTATTATTTCTTTACATTCTAAGATGTTGTTGTAGAGCAGTTGGGGAGTAGTAGGAGAGGAGAAGGGGGAAGGAAATAGGATGGGAGAAGGAGGAAGAAGGTGGGGCATGGTCAAAGCCTATGGCACCCCCCCTCATTCCTGCAGGGGAGACCAGGGAGCTTCGAGCGGTGGTTTGGTTGTTGCTGGGCTGGGTGCAGACATCAGGGGGGTGTGGCTGAAGCCCTTGGTCCCCAACTCCTCTGAATTGGGAGCCTATGGTGTTTCTGATAGTGGCTCGGTGGTTGCCACTGGGCTGGTTGTGATGGCAGGGGGACATGGCTGAGGCCCTTGGACCCCCACTGCCCTGGTGCAGGAGCCTGGGGTGCTTCCTGTAGCAGCTTGGTGGTTGTCACTGGGCTGGGTATGGTTGGCAGAGGGGCACAGCTGAGGCCCTCAGCCCTCCCCACCTCACTGGCTTGGTAGCCCAGGGGGCTTCTGGTCCTTCCAGGTTTTATAGGTGTACTTTGGTGGTGTTAGACCTTTACTAGTCAACATCAAACTTTGTCTCTGATCTGTGGGTATTTTGCTTTTTCTTTCAGTTCTGTGTTGGATTATTCGCTGTTCCCCCAGCACTTAAACTCTGCACTGGAACCAATTTGTTGTCCTTTGCTTACTTCTAAAATGGGGGGAACTTCCTTTGGGGGCCAGCACTTGAGCCCTGTGGTTGAGCTAAATTGCTGCTTTGCTGCTGATTCTCTGGGGAAGGCTTTTTGTGCAGCTCAGGTTTTAAGTGTTGACCTTGTATGTACTTCTGAGTCTTGTGAGGTCTGGTACCCCTGGGTTGTGTGGAAACTTTGGTCTGGGCCTGAAACTTTTCAGCGAATTGCTACCTGTGCAGTTCTGTATTCCTGACCAGTCTCCACTGAGTGGTCCTGAGCTGACTGGAGGGCAGATCACCTGTCCATGCTGTGCCCCAATGTTCCCCCCATGGGCCCGTCTACCTGCCTGTATTCCAAACACTTCCCATGGGACGGATCATGTGCCGGTCCCTTGCAGTGACTCACCAGCCTCTGAGTGGCTCCTTTTTTCAGTTGTCTGTGGCCCCTTGCTCCTATGTGGGTCCATGGGAACCCTGTTAGTGGTCTTGCTGGCCTGGGGACCACCAAGGCTCTCTTCTTCCCTGCTGCCTCCAAGCAACTTCATATGAAGAAGGGCACAGTTGTTGCTTTTGCCAGCTCTTGCTCCATGCACTCACCAGCTCCAGCCATAAAGCAGCTGGGGCGTGAAATGGTGGGAACAGTTCTTTCTTTCTTTCATTGTGGCTTCTCCTGCCTTCATGAACTCCTTAGATCTCTCCTCCTGTTCTTCTGAGTTCTAGCAGCCCCAGCTTGGCAGTCACTGCTTTTTAATAGTTGTAAATTGGTTGACTTGTGGGAGCGAGTGACACTGGGGACCGTCTATTCCACCATCTTGACTGGAAGCCCTGAATTCAATCTATTTAAACATTACCACTTTATAAGTTAGCAGAAAGCAATTTTTCTTTCAGTTTAAAATAACCTCTTATAATTAACTAGTTTTTCCTTCACTAGATGGCTCTTTAAATAAGTATTACAAATTGATTAATGTCTCGATTAAACATCACTTATTTTAAGTTAGGGTTTAACAGATAAATAATTTCTGAACAATCATGGTTAAATCCCTTATTAGTTAGTGTTACACATAAACATAAAACACACCCTTGCCAGAAATGTTTCAGCTTTTAAAACTAAGCACCATGAAGCATTGACACAGTATGCTGGATTATAATTTCATTTTGATTCCCACAACACACTTCAAGTCAGTTCATTCTTCCTTGCTCTCCAGAGCTGACTGGGAGGGGACCTACCACATGAGGGTCACTTTCTTTTGTTGAGTAGGAAGGGATAGAAAGGTTCTCATCCTCCATGCTGGCCCTATGCTCATCAGATTTTATAAACCCCAAGATAAACCTGGAAAAACATCGAACGTCCAGGGGACATGCTTTTTCCGAAATTCCAGTTCCAAAGGCCTTTTCATGAGATGGAAAGTAACAAAGGCAGGCTTCCTCTTTAGAATTCAGCTATTATTCCAGTGTGTTTTCTGTCGGCATCTCATAGACATGTGTACATAAATATGTGCATGTTTATAAATACACACACACACACACACACACACACACAATTTGTTCCACAACCTAGAGTTTAATGTCACCTTGCTTCATTTTTTTAAATCAAATCAAGACTGGCTCTGAGCATCCATTTGCCAACAGTATTCATTATCTCATACTCCTTTCTTCTTCTCTGGTCTTGCAAAAGCACCGGGAAATTTAGCAAACTTGAGGATGGGTTTATGGTTTTCAGTCTGTTGTGGTCACTACTGAGATGCTGGTGTCCAGATCCCAAGGACAGGTCAAAGGTCTTTTGGCCTCTCCTTCCTGGGAGGATGAGAAGAAGGTACACTTTAGACAACAACAGCAGCCCAAATTGCTAAATTCTATGAATACACTATTTTTGCCTAGGTTTACAGACTTTCTGGACACTTTGTGGTGTACGAGTTGTGATTTTTTCAGATTAACGATTAGACCTATTAAATCAGGCACTTCCCCTGAAAAGCTGTCTGGAAGTTGATGAAAAACATACTGAGCATATGTTTTGAAAATTTAACTAGCATACTGTCAAAAATAAGTTTATCTTATATTTACAGACTTTTCAAAGTGTAAGTGTGTGTGTGTGTGTGTGAATGTATGTGTGTATATATGCATGTTTATATATTGCTCAAAATTTTCCATTGATGTTTTTCAGCTACAAGAGTTTTTATAAAAGTTTCATAAGTTTCTATGTTACTTAAAAATCTCTTTTCCAGTTTACTATGTGAATTTTGTTTTAATGAGAATTAACAAGCAGAAGATTTCACCAAGATTTTCAAGTATATTTGCATAAAGTTACACAGGTATTTGCATAACTTTTAATCTCCTCTGACTCTGGCTATAGCCTTTTTCTCATTCTTAAATTTGTTTATTTATGATTTCTGTCTCTTACAAAATGTTTAGTTCATTGTTTGATTTTAAACCAGTTTTATTTTAATCAATTCTATGATTTTTCTTTTTTCTAACATTAAATTTTGTGTTTTGTCTTTATTATTGATTCTTCTTGCCTAAGTTTAGTTTACTGTTATTTTGTTTTAGGATGGTTTTTTTCCTCCCATGTATCTAGAATAGAATGTTTCACTTTTCACTAATTTGTTTTCGAATTTTATTTTTAAACAATACAATCTTTTAGAGTTATGAGTTTTCTATAAATATACTTTGTCCACAAAGTATAATTTTAATATGTAATTTTCTTCTTTAATTACTTTCTTAAAACTCTGTAATTGTATTTTTCATTTCCTCATTGACCTAGTGGTTTTGACTATTTACTGTGAGAAATTTTCAGGGTTTTACAAGAGAGTGGGTGGTAGATATTTACTTTTTCCTGTGAATATCCTAAGTCTGGAAAAGGAGTTTTGTAAATGGAGGCTCTACCTAAGACATTAAAATACTAATTATATTATTAGCTATTGATAAATCTTCACTTGTTACTCCACATTTCTTTTTCATATCTCTATTCTAGAAACAACTGAAAATTTCCTATTTGTGTACTTTAATCCAATCTATCAGAACTAACAGAAGATTTCAAATAGGACTTTTAGCAAAAGTTTAACACAAAACATTTTTTTTTTCCTTTTTGTATTCAAAGTATGTGTTGGAAAGACTGTAGCTGACTAGTGGACACACATTTCTGATTGTCAGGACATGGGTCCTTTGCCATTCCCTCCCTGTCTTTCCATCTACACCACTTCTTAGGTAGCAATCATAAGCAGAGTCATTTGGGGGCAACTAAAAAGATCCTCATGATTAAAATTCTCTAAGCCCATTTAATATCAGAAATGCTCATCTTACCTATTTAAAGTGTTCTGTTAGACATATGGGTTTTCTCCATCAAAGGATGAGTGGCTAATTCAGGAGGCTGGGAACAGGGTAGGAGCTGCAGAGAAAATAAGTAAAGCCTCCAACTGAGAGTTCAGTTATTTCCACATTTCATACCCACAGGTTTAAAAGCCATACATTAAACTAAAAACAATACTCTTGTGAAATGACTTCTACTTTTGGTGAGAACACTTCACAGTTTCACAGGAGATTCTTCAGACCTTTGACAGAGATCAAACTAAGAAGCAATTTTAAGATGTCACTTCTTATCTAGCCGTTTTACCAAAATGCACTTCACCCAAGATAGACAAATGACAACCTGTTTACTCCCTTGGTATGTGTCAGATAAACTAGCATTCCCAGTCCTTGACTATAGTTCTTGCAGGATACGATTAATTATACATTCCAAGCAGAAGTCCCCAAAGAAAACATCTTCATTCTGACTATTCTAATGAAATGGTATAGTTCATGATTCATTAATCTGACCTCTATAGTGTCCAAAGAGACAAAGCTGAGATAATTCGTTAGTAATAACATATGCTTAAAACGCTCTAATGTTCTACTTGCTGCACAGTGCAAGGTTTCGTGTAAAAAATAACAGCAAGAAACACATTATGTTCCTCTTTTTGAGGAAAATGGTTACCTCCAAAGAAACCTAAATTCTTATTATTTAAATAATTTAAATTCTTAATTTGCTATGAAAGAGAATTTCCTACACATAGATTTTGAAAATACATATTATAGTAAGGTAGTAAGCTAAACAAAAGTGCATCTAAGCACAGTGATTTACACAAGACAGAGGGAAAATGTGGGTTAACAGGCTTTTGTCCTTCTTTCCCAAGTGTCTTATGCCTCCTCTTCAAAGAACATTGCCTCTGCTCCTACTAACCACACATTTTTCAAATGTGAGGTCGTTTCACCATTTAGAGTTCTTAAATTAGTGGAGCTAATACATCATTTCACCCAAAACTAGTTTTTACAAAAGGCAACATACTAAAATGTAAAGCCAATTTCTTTTGATAAAGTACTTTAATGTTCAAAAGTTGTATGAAGGCAATATTGATGAAAATTGTAATATTCTATCTGATTCAGTATAATTTCTAATTAGCAGCAGCAGCAATAACACAGACCTTAGTTTGCAAGAGGGTTAGGTGGAGGGCTACACTCACAGAAAGCACCACTCATAAGCCATGAGGACATTTGCGCTCTGAACATTATCTCCACGTAGTAAACCTAAAAAACCTTCCCTAGACTTTTGGATTTTAATCTGTAACTGAGGCTGGCATATGAATACTATTTGAGTATAAAGGTAGGACAGAGTGAACCTAGACATCTCCCCCATAAGTAAAAGGACAAAGATCCCAGATCATTAAGACTTAAAACAGTAAGTCATTGGAATACCTTTTTCCATTCTAAAGAATTAATCTTTTGCACATGAAAATGAACATATCAAAACAAGAATTTTAAGCTCATGAGAGTAAGCCATCTATTACATATAAAGCATGATACCAGTCCTGGATTTCTTGATAAAATTTTCTGTAAAAAGAGCTATGTAGATACTAAAGTTCTATTAGTAATGATATAACTTTGGAAGTTGTGAGGGGAAAATAGCAGGTTTCAACCTGCATATGGAAAATTTTCTTTACAGATAGGTTTTTTCCATGGGGGGTGGGGAAAGCAACACGGTGTTCAAGAGTCCAAGATTCATAACAAATCAAAAGATAATTTGCACTGGTCATAAAGGTCTAGCCAAAGAACTATTGTAATTTACTAACCTTGATTCCATCATGAGATAAAGTAGTTGAGGTAATGAAAATGAAATCCTCTCTTCTGCCTGGATCTTGTCCCCACAAATCAAATTCTTCAGTTACAATAAAATACTGAATAGAATTTGTGAAGTATGCATAAAACAAATGTACTTCACAGGGCTTGGTTTTCCAAAGCCTTGCAGTTTCAAATATTGACCTTGCAAAGGACAGGAAATTTTCCCTGGGCTATATAGTCTCTGTTGTAAGATAAAGAATTGTAACACAGCAAGGTTGCTGGCTCAAAGACAGACAAGTTACTAATTGATATGTAAATATACTGGGAAATTGCTGTAAGAAGAGAATGTTTGCTAAGATCAAGCTTTTGTTGGTGGATCAACTTAACTTCTTGAAAATTGCATTATGGAATGTCTATTGTCAAACTTGTTAAACTTTATTTAGAAAAAAACCCACCTATATTCTCTTCCTGTAACTTCCTGGTCTGGAGAATAAATGCAAGAAGAGAACCCCAATTCATGGTTAATTTCCCAAATGGAAGGAATGCCTCTATCTTGAGGGTTCTGGGAGATTAACCCCTTTTGGGGGCTTCTCACTGCTCAGAAGAGATGGGCTTTGAGTAATCTTTGGTGGCTCCATCACCCAGGGGAAAAGGGGTGACAAATCCATGGGAGGCAAAGCAACCAGAATTGCTACACTCTGTTACACAGCTGCAGTGCAAGTCTCACAAACAGGTGAATTTTAACTATAGATTTTATAAAAAAAGATGAAGATGCTTGCTATGACCAGGCAAGCCTAATTTTATAACTAGCTTTCTTTTCTAGGCCACCCAAGACCACAAAGCTAAGCTCACTTTTTAAATCCTCCTTAGTTCTTGTCAAAATTTGATTCACCAAGTGTGTCTGAAACATTTTCCTTAACTCTCCCTTCTCTGTTTTCACTGTTTCTCTTTGTACAGAAACATCCTGACTTGTATAGTTTTTTTTTTTGTATTTTACTGTTCATCCTTCTCTACCTCCCTAACTCATCACCCAGACTCTAAAACCTTCCTCTGTCAATCATAGAAATAGCATGCCATTCTTCTCAAAAATCAAATAATGGTTTTTAAATATTTACAAATCAGGGCTGGTCAATTAGCTCAGTTGGTCAGAACTTGGTGCAGAGAACACCAAGATCCAGGGTTCCATACCTGTACCAGCCAGCTGCCAAAAAAACCTCAAATATTTACAGATCAAATCATTTTCAATTATTTTTAAATCTTGTATTAGTTAGGAAGTCTTTTGGTTGCAAGTAACCAAAACTCAAACTCAAAAGGCTTGAATAACAAAGGGTATTTGTTGGTTCATAGAGTGATAGAGTTCGGCCTAATCCAGCAGCTGAACAGTATCACCATGACTACCTTTATACCAACTCTCTGATCTTAGGTGTTGCATTCACCTTAAGGATTTTTTTTCTTTCTTTCTTTCTTTCTTTTTTTTTTAATCTTTGTATGATTTGCCTTACCTTGTAAGGCTACAGCTTCAGCGATTTCCAGTACCAAAGTCTGTTTCCCCAGTAGCTCAAATAAAATGCTAGTATATAGTCCAGATGTGCATGTCTGAACCATGTGGTCATTACTAAAAAATATCACTGTGGCTAAAGGGGATGGGGCATACTGATTGCTTAAGCCAGTCAGCCTTTTTGGAACTGAAGGATAAGTTATCCAAACAGCAAAGTTAGAAAATTTAGGGCACTGTATTTGAGAAATACGAGTAATGCTTGGGAGTCAACTGACAAATGTTGACCATAAAACTAAATCCTTGACATTTATGAGGTTGTGACTGTTCTACACTTTATTTAAAAATTATTTTTAATTGACACATATTATTTGTACATAGTTATGGGGCACAGTGTGATATTTGGGTACATGTATACAATGTGTAATGATCAAATCAGGGTAATTAGCATTTCCATCACCTCAAACATTTATTATTTGTCTAGGAAACATTTAAACTCTTCTCTTCTTATTATTTGAAATTATACAATAAATTATTGTTAACTGTAGTCATCCTATAGTGTCATATAGAATAGTAGAACTTACTCCTCCTATCTAGCTATAATTTGTATCCTGTGACCAACCTCTCCCTATTCCCCCTCCTCTTTACGTTTCCCAGCCTCTAGTAACCACTATTCTACTATCTACTTCTATTAGATCAATGTTTTTAGCTTCCAAATATGAGTAAGAACATGTGGTATTTCTCTTTCTGTGCTTGGCTTATTTCACTTAACATAATGTCCTCCAGCATCATCCATGTTTCCATGTATGACAGGATATCATCATTTTTATGGCTGCATAGTATTCCATTGTGTATGTATACCACATTTTCTTCAGCCAATCATCTCTTGATGTACTCTTAGGTTGATTCCATATCTTGGCTATTAGGAATACTTCTGTGATAAACATGGGAGTACAGGTGTCCCTCTGAAGTACTGATTTCCTTTCCTTTGGTACATAGCCAGTTGTGATATTGCTGGATCATTTGGTAGTTCTATTTGAGGTTTTTTGAGAAACCTCCATACTGTTTTCCATAATAGGCTAACTAATTTATATTTCTACAAACAGTGTAGAAGGATTCTCCTTTCTCCACATCATCACAAGCATTTGTCATTTTTTGTATTTTTCATAATAGCCATTCTAACTGGGTTGAGATGATATCTCATTGTGGTTTTGATTTGCATTTCTCTGATGATTAGTGATATTGAACATTTCTTCATTTATCTTTTGGTCATTTGTATGTCTCCTTTTGAGAAATGTCTATTCAGATCATTTGCCCATTTTTAAAATCAGATTATTTGTATTCTTTGTTGTTGAGTTGTTTGAGTTCTTTCTATATTCTGGATATTAATCCCTTATCAACTATATAATTTGAAAATATTTTTTCCAATTCTGTGGGTTGTCTCTTCACTCTGTTGATTGTTTCTTTGCTGTCTTCTGTACTTTTTATTATTTATAATATCCCAGAAAGAATAGCATAACATTCTTTATAAGTAGGTACAATATAAATAATGATAATAGTTAATAAATACATAGTTGTTAGACTAACTCAATACATTTAGGAATCACAAGATAAGAAGAAAGTAAAATTTGTGAATCATACCTAAACCAACTTGGAATTTTAAATACTCATTGTGACCACAGACCCATGTTCATGCTGTTTTGCTTTGTTTTATTTTTGGTTTTTCACTTCTAAAGCAC
Organism: Cynocephalus volans; assembly: GCF_027409185.1. NCBI lineage: Eukaryota > Metazoa > Chordata > Mammalia > Dermoptera > Cynocephalidae > Cynocephalus > Cynocephalus volans. Next base: position 246,877,436 of record NC_084460.1, read on the forward strand.
CATTCATTCATTCATTCATTCATTCATTCATTCATTTTAAATGTAAGTAACCTTTATTTTTATTTATTTATTTAATTTTTTATTGGTTATGAATATTCATGAGATACAAAGCTGATTGTCACCCCTTGTGCCCAAGATGTGAAGGCCAGATTCATACTGGCAGCATGCACCTTACCACAAATTGTGTTTGTACCCCATCACCATACACTTTAAATCACACTTTGAAAGGACATTTGGTTCTCTAATAATTTAAGTGTACTTTATAATTTTACTGAAGGATTTTTAAAAAGTTAAAAATATGACTTCTAACTAAGTGACCATACATGCTAGTTTTCCTAGGAGACTCCTTGTTTATTCTTTTTGTACCTGGATACCTATTAGTAACATTGTCTTTCACTCTCAAGAGAGTACTGCTTTGGGCAATAAATTATATGGTCAGTCTAATTTTAAATAAATATCAAACATGTTGACAACGTATATATTACATTTTAATAGAAACTTGAGACAAGAAACCTACCTAATCAAGTTAAAACCTACCTAATCAAGTAAAGTTAAATAGGCATACTGTTTGTGTAAATAAAGAAAAAAATAGTTCAATTTATCACGTTGTAAGAATTGTAATTTTGCTTCTAATGTCTGAAAGAAAACTCATTGGAAGCCACAGCTGCTGTGCTTTAGGGATTTGGATTAAAACTCATCATTATCTTTCTGTTAATACACTTCCTTTGACCAATCAGTAGTCATATGGTGTTTACAGACCCTGGACACTGAAATGAGTTGAATGGCCTTTGTATTACAATGCAATCAGATTATGTCTAATCTAAATACTGTGTGTCCTTTATAGGACAGACAAATCCTAATCCCCCATTTACAAAAGCAAAACCAGCTCAGTCCTCAATCGCTATCTATTTACTCTTTCCTGTTTTTGTTTTGCTTTCATTTTTTAATTTTCAAATGACAGAAATAAAAATAAAATTTAAGTTCACTCAGACTAAATTTAGTCTAAAAATAAATATTTGGTGGTTTTGAGCTGTGGTTAAAGCACTGCTTTTTTCATAGTTTAAAATGCGGTACTACAAAAACAATTCTTTTCCTTCTAAAGTATACAAATAAACAAAATAAGCTGCTTCCACTATTACAAATGTGTAAAGACAAGGTTAAAAAACATCTCATTTCCTCTTTTCTAAGTTACCTGAGAGTTTATCTTGTGGGTCAGATTAGTTAACTGTGCCTATAATTTATCTGTTAAGCAGTACTGGTGTTTTAAAGCAGAAGTCCCTGCAAGATGACTAACCAAATCATTCTGGAATGGACCTTCCTGCCTTTTGCCACTTTGTTACATTATTGTCAAGTCCTGCTTCACCACGTGCCTCTGAGTTTAGGTACCATTTTCAGCTCATGGCTTTCACTGTCTGCCAGCCCCGACTTTCTTCTCTTTCACCACCTCAGCAATGCTCCGCCATCTCCGTCCTCCTGGCACCCTGGAATTCATTGTCAGTATCCTGATACCATCTTCTCCCTTGGCTCTGCAGGCTTTATTGACACTAAATTTGGGGGATCCTCATTTTTAAACTTTATGTCATTACCTCTGTGAGCCACATGGCCAGGTAATGAGAGTCTAAAATTAGGAAAAAATAAATAGGTAATAAGTATTGGAACTATGAAAAACAGCTGTCCAAAATGTAGTTATCACCCTCACACAGGACAGACTTTGGGGTTTGGAATTGTTAAACAGGAATGAAGTTCAATGTCTGAATGGATGAGGGAGGAATTTTTCTAAATGTATTAGGAAGGGAAAGAATATTTTAACAAAGATGGATAGTGCTCTGATTCTTGATACAATTCTATCGAGCCACAAATAAAACAACAAAACAAGCAGGAGCTTTGATGTGCTCATAGGTTTTCTTCAGGGATGGAGGTAAAAGAAGACAGGCTTGTTTACAACAAAAAGATACCATTTCAACTCTAACTCGATGACTGATTTCATTCCTGTTAGAAAACTCAGATGCCACTTACCTTGGCCCCATCCATCTCTATGAAGCAAAGAGCTCTTACTGATAGCCCTGCTGAGAAGCAGAAATATTCCCAAGTGGTACCTGTGAAGTATGCAGCACTAGCCCTCAAAGCAGGGGTCAGTAGCAAAATGCTTCACAGCACACGCAATGGATCTGTACCTAAAACAAACTGGTGGGTTACATTTTTTTTTTTTTTTAATTTGCTTTGTAAATTATCCAAAGTAAAATTCTTGAACTCGCCTGGATTCCTGTGACTGCCTAGTACCTACCAACAAAGTAATACTAAAAATAAATATCAACTGCTTTTGCATCTATAAATAATGTAATAAGAAAGGTAAATTTGAAGCTGAAAATTCATAAAGCAAACATCAAAGACAAATTTGGTTGACTTCTGGTTTGTGTATCAATTCAAAACTTGAAATCTTTCATCCATTCAACACTCATTAAGTTTCTACCACATTCTGATGTACTACAGTACACAAAAGACAAATTAGAAACTCACACTACACTAAGTTATCTTAATACCTAACAAAGAGACACATGGTTATTTAAGGAGATAAAATAATATTGTGTACTATGAGAGACTGATCAAGTCTTCAAGCTGCCTTCAATTTGCCAACACCCATCATGTGCCACTTACTGTGTTAAGCACTAGGAATACAGGAGGCAAAAATTCATAAATATGATGGAGGAGTAGGGGAAAAGGAAGGCCTAAGAAATAGCCAGAGCAAAGACTTATAGGTGTGGAAAAACCAAAGTGGTCAGGAAACTATAAGCAGCTGGATATTCTGGAGAGAGAGAGTTGATGGGAAGGATTAGGGGGAAAGAGGTGAATAGAGACTTGGGGAGAGTCCAGATCACAGTGGACTTTACATGCTTCCCCAAGAAATTAGAATTCTGTCCTTTCAGCAATGGTAAGTTGTTGAAGACTTTTAAGAAAGGATATCTCTTCCATTAATCCAAATAAATTTATTTGATTGCTAATTTCATAACCTCACATATACCATTTTAAGAAAATAATGATGCATTTCCAGCAATAGGAAATTAGTGTTTTATAGTAAATATAATAATAACTTACTTGAAAAATATAATTCTCAAATGCAAAATGTAAATAATTCACAGTACTATTTAAATAATATTAAACAGTCTTTAAAGAATAAACTAACTCTCACACATGTCTTAGAACCAAAATCACTCCACATTTCCTAGCCCCCCCATTATTAAGTACACCCTATTAAATACTGCCTTCATTGAGGCCAACTTTAATGTAAATGTTGCCTTTCTTGTAGCATGTTATTGAAACATAACATATATGCATACAAGCAAAAATCATAAGCATAGAGTCTAAGAATTATCACAAAGCGAACATATTCCATGTAATGAGCATTAAGATCAAGTGGAAAATTGCCAAAACCCCGGAAGCCTTTTCAGCCCCCTTATAATCATTACCTGCCTCAAGGATAACCACCACCCTGACTTCTAATACCATGGATTAGATTTGCCTATTTTTAAACTTCCTATAAATGAAATCGTGTATTATTTATTCTTTTGTGAGTTTTATCCATGTTATTGTGTGTAGTTGTAAACCATTCATTTTCATTTCTATATAGTATTCTGTTGCACAAATATATCACAATTTATTTATCTAGTCTACTATAGATTGGTACTTGAATGTTTTTCACTTGAGAGTATTATGAATGATACTTGTGTGAACATCCTTGTGTTTGGGGGACATAGCTATATATGCTTTTGAAATTGCTGGGTCTGCCTTATTTATTTTTTATAATGTTGATACTTTCAAACAGGGGCAAGTGTGAGATAGGGATATGTGAGAAACCACAGAAGAGCATAAGAGATAAAAACACATCCTACAAATGACAACTGGACCAAAATTCAAATGCTAATTATTAAATTGTTTATTAATTCCTTCATCATGAGCCCACCATATTATGCACATCATTTAGGGATAATGGCCTTTATTTGGAAACTCCTTATTTAAAGTACAACATGACCCCATTTCTGTTTCGCAAATTGATTAAGTAAAACTTTTTAAAAAATAAATCCTTTATTCAATTTTATCTTTCAGATAATTTGGTTCAACACTAAGCAAACAATCATACTGTGAGCGGCTACATTATTGCTAAAAAGAATGTACCAAGAAAGTCTAAAAGGAAACATTTGAAGAAGAAATGGTGCTTGGTTTTCATGAAGATTCAGAGTATGAAAAAATACAAATAACTTCAAGAAGAACTTTAAAACCTTTTTTTTTAAAAAAGAAAAAAACAGGCCTACATAACTAAATCACTGGCAACTGTATTTCTGAAAATATTTCACAAAACTTGCATGATCTGAAATATATGAGTTTTATAGATTGCTTGGGCTCTGTGCCTAGAAATATTTCCAGAGATCATCTCATGTTTTTATTCCTAGGATCAATAACGTCAACAGATGTTAAAGTTTGTTAGCCAAGCTCAGTAATTTAAAAAGAAAAAGAAGGAGGGAGAGAGGTAGGGAGGGAAAGAGGAAGAAAGAAGAGAAGAGAAAAAAATGGAAAAGAAACAAGAAAGCCAAGCATTTCAACAACCCCCAAACCAGTAACTCAAAAGATGGGGCAGATAAAAAAGAAGTTTAAAAAGAGCACAACTGTTTGAACAAGAGCTATGCAAAACACTTTACTGGGGGACTAGGTTTTAGTTAAGAAGTATAACCATTTTAACTCATACACACCATTCCACAGTCTTTGCAAATTTTCCAAAAATATAATAAAAGACCAAATGTCAAAATGCTTCACTGATAAACAATTCCATGTCTTGATAATATTTTTCCACATAGGAAGAGACTTTGTTCACTGAGAGAAAATTAAATATTCTCCCAGATCTTCAGTGATTAAAAAACCTTCTGATAAATTTCTTGAGGAATAACATTAATTTGTTGACCAGAATAAAAATTAAATAAATTAACAATTGTATATACGCATGCAAAAACATAATAATGTAGACACAACCTTTCACAAAAATTAACTCATAATTGGTCATAGACATAAATGTAAAGCACATTAACTATAAAACTTCTAGAAAATAATATAGGGGACAATCTACGTGACCTTGGATTTGGAGATGAATTTTTAGATGCAACACCAAAAGTATGATCCATGAAAGAAAAAAAATTGATAGGTGAACATTTATTGAAATTAAAAACTTCCGCTCTGAATAGATACTGGTAAGAGAATAAGAAGACAAGCCACATATTGGTAGAAAATATTTGCAAAACACACATCTGATATAGAACTCATATCCAAAATAAACAAGAACTCTTAAAACTCAGCAATAAGAAAAGAACCCAATTGAAAATGATCTGAATAGACTCCTCACCAAAGACGATATACAGATGACAAAGAAGCACGTAAAAAGGTGCTCAATATCATATGTCATTAGGGAAATGCAAATTAAAATAACAAAGAGATACCATCACATACCTATCACAATGGCTAAAATTTTATTAAAATGACTAAAACACTGCAATACCAAATGCTGGAGAGGATGTGGAGCTGGTGGGAATGTAATATAATAAAGCCACTTTGGAAGCTAGATAGTGATTTCTTACTCAGCTAAACACAGTCTTACCATGGGATCCAGCAATTCTGCTCCTGGGTATTTGCTTAAATGAGTTGATAACGTATGTCCACACAAAAACCAGTACAAAAATGATTATAGAAGCTTTATTCATAACTGTTAAAATTTGGAAGCAACCAAAATGACCTTCAATAGATGAATGGATAACCAAAATATGGTAAATCCAGGCAATGGAATATTACTCAGCAATAAAAAGAAATAAACTGTCAATCTACAAAAAGACATGAAGGGAACTTAAGTGAATATTACTGAGTGAAAGATGCCCATCTGAACAGGCTACATACTGTATGATTCCAACTATAGGACATTCTGGAAAAGGCAAAATTATGGAGACAATAGAAAGATTAGTGGTTTCCAGTGGTTGGGGAGGGAGAGATGGACAGGTGGAACACAGGAGATTTTTAGGGCAGTGAAAGTCTTCTGTATGATAGTATAATGGTGGATACAGGTCAATATGCATTTGATAAAACCCATAGAATGTGCATAAAGCACAAAGAGTGAATTCTAATGTAAACCATGAACTTCAGTTAATAATAATGTATCAATATTGGTTCAGCAGTTGTAACAAATGTATCACACCAGTACAAGAAGTTAACAATAGAGGAAACTGAGGGTCAGGACAGGGAGTGTAAGGGAACCCTCCATACTTCCTGACCAATTTTTCTGTAAACCTGAAACTTCTCTAAAAAATAAAGTCTATTAATAAAAAAAAAACAACTAATTTTTATTTTCAGGCAGTTAAAATATCTAAAAATATAATACTTATGAAATGGAAAACAGAGAAACTGCAGTTGAAATCCTGGACAAAGGATGCCTGGTCTATATAGACTTCCTTTACCAGGCAATATCAGCAATAATAATAATGATAATAATGATGATAGTTACTGTGCATTTACAAAGTGCCAGGCTCTGTGCTACAGATTTTATAAATTACCCAATATGTACTCCTAACCACAGTGCAATATTGCATTTTACTGACACAGTGAAGATCCGGCAGAGTTGCGTGAACATCTTCCAAGGTTCTAAAACTAACTTGGATACACTTGCATAACATGAAAGTATAATCTATAACTTTCAAGAAGTAGAGTTACATGTAAGCAAATACCAATGCTCTCATGACCCACAAGTTTGCTCACATACTCCTAAGAGGAAAAAAGGAAGGTCAGTTCAGTAGTGGCAAGTAATCGATATGTGGGCAAAAGGTTCAAGCCTTAGACCAGGAGTGGGAAGACCAAACTGTGGTCCAAGTTCTGCAACTCCTGAGCCAAGCAGCATATCTGTCTCTTGAGACCTCAATTTATTGACTCATAAAGGGACTGATAGAAAAAATTACTGAGTGCCCTGATAGTTCTCTGATTCATACATTTGGAACCTTGAAGATTATTAATTCTTGTGACAGACAGAAATAGTTCAGGCATAAGGTATGAACAAATGATGATAGGGTGTGGAGTTTCATTTCAATTTAGGCAAGACTGCATTTGTATAATATCCAGCTGTGGGGCTGAGGTTCTGCTGTGGAGCCTCCTTCCATAGACAGATCTCAAAGTAGCAGAACAGTCAGATAAATTAAACTGTGTTAGTATTAGGAAGATGAGCTCTGATTGGTGTCTTGGATGATTCTGGATAACCATGGCCCTATGCAAAACAGAAAAATAGAAAAGGTCTGGCCTTTTGCTACATTTACAAAGGAATATTCCTTCTCCTACAATGCCTTACCCTGCTGCCTACTCCCTCATTCCTCCACTACACTGGGTATCCACCCCAGAATGTTCCTTGAAGTAGCCTATGTGCTATGAACTATTCACCTCTCCCTGTAAAAATGCAATCTCATGGCAGCTCTTCTAGGATTTAGGAGAAAAGCAATCAGATCTAAATGAATCAGACTACAGTATAAACGATTGAAAGGAATTTAACCTTTCCAGGATCATTATTTTTATGTAAAAAAATGTTAAAATACATAAACTTTTCAAAAGTGGAATTTGGATTAAGAAAGGTTTTGTAGATTTTTCAAAAATTGATTAGGGTTTAGGGAAGGGCACTATTCTAGGCATCTTGCCTTTATTACCCATCCCAACTTAGCCTATGAAGTCAGAAAAGCAAAAACAGATATCAAACAATCCACCTCCTCACTTCTGAAAGCTTGGTAATCCAGACCCTGGCCACCCTGCAAGATGCCAGGGTAGGCATGCTCTTTAGGCTAACAATTTAATTTACCAGCCTAAAGTGTCACATATACATTTTATAATTATCATTATATTCCACACTAATAATCAAAGCACCCAAGATTAAAGATTTACTGAGAGAAAATATTTTGTAGCTTCTCTAAAATCTGCACAACCCATTATTTTACATTTCTCTAGGTATAATCACCCCAGACATTGGCAGTTTTTATATAGTCCTTATATAGAAACAAACCATCCAGAGAAAAAGTGTGTATATTCACATATACACACAAACATACAATCAGATACCTTGTGCAATTTTAATTTAGTTAGACACAATTGAATATTTTACTATAATTTTAGTTTCCAGTCTGTTTTCCCAAATGTGCCCATATCTTGACTATTTGAGAAAAATACATAGGAAAATAATATAAATAAAATGATCTTTTTATTTTTCTTTGAAACTATTTCAAATCTCACAAATATGATGAGGCACGTATGAGAAATGTTGCTCTATAAATGATGCACACCTGAAGAAAGAATGAAAACACACACACAGAATCCTGCTTAAAATTAGTAAAAACTCTCAGATATAAATTTAAAAGATTAACAATTAAGGGGGGCAGTAATAATGCCAGAATCAAAACAAGCAGAATTATTATTTGCATGTCCCTTTAGAGTTCTATAAATGTATTGATACCTATTATGTCACTTTGATGAAGCTGCCCTATTTATTGACACTCTTGTCTTAGAATTTAAAGCTAAAAATGATTAATAGTGTTTTTAAAATTTGGAAATATTAAATATACCTTTTTATATAGTTTTGACTTTTGAACCATATCTTACATATTAAAGAGTTAAATTTAAATAAGATGGAAAAAAGTAAAACTGAATTCAAACAGAAACAAATAAATCTAATTGTATATCAAATAAATAACACAGCTACACAAAAGTATCCATGGGGATTGGTCCCAAGATCTCTCCCATACCAAAGTCCTCTGATGCTCAAGTCCCTGATGTAAAATGGTGTAGTATTTGCATATAACTTACGCACACCCTCTCATATACTTTAAATCATCTCTAGAAGGAAATTCTGCAATATGCAACATGGATAAACATTGAGGACATTATGCTAAGTGAAATGAGCTAGTCACAGTACGAAAAATACTGCATGATTCCACTCATATGAGGTTTTCAAGATAGTGAAATTCATAAAGTTGTTCTTCATAGCACTTATCACATGGCACAAGTCAGAAATCATTTATTTATCATTTGTTATCTGTCCTCCTACGAAGGGAACTTGTCTCTCTGTGCACTGCTCTAAACCAGTGCCTTGATCAGTGCCTAATGTACTCCATAAACACTTATGGACTAGATGAACCAACAGTGTTAAAAATACTGCCAAACCCAGCAGATTAAACTCTGTTTAGCTTCCCCTGCAATATTTCCATTTAGAGCAGTAAAATAAAAATGCGAATTATGAGAATTTATCAGTAGCCTCTCTCATATATCTTTTAAAAGACTATTTCAAGATACCTGAATCAATATTCTTATGTTTTCCAATGAAACAAAAATATATTTGCTGACAATCACAAATCACAGTACACTGGACCTTCCTGTCCTAGTAAACATAAATGAAGGAGGTGATGTAACTGCCGCTTTGCTTGCCCCCAGCGCTCCAGTCATCAGCCAGAGGAACACATTAAACAATTGGAGGTGGGAACCTATTCTGTATTTCCAGTTCGTTAAATCATATATCATTTTTACATGTGAGCCACCAGGCTATAAATCATGTAAGACAGAATGAGAGCTAATTAAAGGGTCAGCTGAGCATATAATTTTGAATTCCTAGGCACCCAAAAACTGAGATTGACAACAAAATGTCATGAAACCCAGAATCATTTGCTAACTAATAAAGCAAGGATTTTCAAGCTGCCAACTTGCTAAACCAAATTTTCATATTTGGAAGAATCTATATTGTGTATAATACTTACATGGTAATGAACTTTCACTCATTTATCCCAGAGTACTTCATTAAAACATACTTAGATCTTAACATTTTTGTAAGGATTACAAGGTCAAAAAAAAAAAAAAATCAATGAATTATGTTCTCATCTCAGATTGATTTGCTCCAGCTAGGAAGTATTGTTGTTAACTGATATTTATACAGCATTTTTCTTCTGAAGTACATTCAGGGAAAGTAGGTTAATAGAAAGAAATTCCACTTGTCAAGAGTGAAAACTAAAATGGAGTCAGACCAAGATGACCAAGGTCGCCAAACAAGTCAGTAATTGTCCTGAGAGCAGAGCCTGAAGAGACAGCTGACTCACTGCGGTTTCCCTCCTCCAAATACACTGCTTCATCTACAAGGTATTTTGAGAGTATTCAAGTTTACCCAGTTTATATTTGCATTCCTCACAACAAAGAGCTTTCATTAAAAAAAAAAAATCAAAAACTTACTATCTTACTTAGATACAATAGTAAATCAATAATAAATATCAAGACTATTTTCCTTTCAAAGCACTTCATACTTGTAGAATATGGCTTGCAATCTAACTCGCTGAGAAAAACAGTCAGATATAAATATGAGGTTAGATTATTTAAAAGAAATGAAGAACTAAATTTCTATCATTACTAGAATTTAATAAACAAAAAAAGGTATGGTTTCAGAGTTGTTGCATTATGATTATAATTTTATCAACTTTAATACACTTCAGTACCACAGCTAGAAGAAACTAAAATTTTAAGTGTAAAATATACCCTCAGTTTATTTATTAATTCTTTAAAAAATATAAATCTCCATTATTTCCTATTCAAGTTACCATGTAGAAAAAAAAAATCTTTCCCTCTGGAATACAGAGGTGAACAAATCAAGAATTACTGAGTTACACAGATCGAGGCTACAATGCTGTGCCTGTTTTTAAGTCCTCTCTCCAAATAAAATGATATGCATTTCTCTCTGTGATGAAGTAAATATGTGAGGCTCAAAGAAACCACAGCCTGAAGACAACATATTCAAAAAATTACCTGGATCATTCTTAATCATACATCCCAAGCATGAGCCACTGATTGCAATGCTGGAACTTCAGAATGCACAAAACAAGAAAAACTGCACAGCAAATCCGCTTATACAGTGGATTTGTCTTTTTACCCCTCACCCCACAATCTTCATGCACATGGAGCGCCTCACTTCTAATCACATGGAAAGTGTGGTTATCCTGTGCTGCACCTCACCCCAATATCATTATTATAATACATAAAGTTCCTTCCCCTCTGCACCTCCAAAGGAAATGCTTATGACATTGCCATTTCCAAAACAAGACTTCTCAGGAAAAGGAAAGCACATGCTTTTATGGGATGTAAAGCTATATATAGATAGATATATAAATATCTATATGGCTAGAACTATAAGCAAAAAATCGCTAACAAGAATACTGGAAGCTTTACAATATCTCTAGTCTGTCATATTTGAGCACTGTTCACTCTTCCCTGAAAAAAAAAAATTAGTAATTTGAAATTTTTTCATGGCTAGAATCATGAAAGGTAAAATTAACTTATATCAAACTACCTTTAAAATATAATTTTACCTTGAAAGTATGAACCAATAAGTAGACTAAGAGCTAAATATCAGTGATTATTGTAAATAACAACAACAACAAAAAAAGGATTGTGCTGTTCTTTGCAAGGGTGTGGTTCTTTCAGTTTCACCTATATGTGTTCCGTTGTAATTTGAACAAAGGATACTATAAACAGTCTAGAGGAGGAAAAATAACTAGAATTGGCATTCCTACCTGGATTCTTCCTGAAGAATTATTTTCCTGAAGATTAACTAACACCTGACACCAGAAGAGAACTGCTTAGCTGTAGTCAGCTCTCAGCCTCTTACTGATCCTTGAAAGTTCATGTGGCATTCATTAAAGACCAGCTACAAAAGCTGTAGCCACTGAGCCACCCAATGATTCCTGGTTCTGTGCACTTCAGTTAACCCTCCGATACACCTAACCCTGTGGACCTTACCAGAAAGAACTGTGTGCAGATGGAGTCTTTCCTACCACCCAAAGCAACTCAGAGCTCTCTTCCATTAACTTTTAGTAGCCAATGAATTAGAAAATTTTCCAGTCAATAGATCACAAAAGAAATTACCTTTCTTGACCAGAAAATGAATACTATCCTTATTCAAAGTTACCTTAAAATTAATATTCCATTTTTAAAGTTATGACACCATTTGAGATTATATGAAGTAAAACACAAAAACGGACATAAGTGTCTCTGTTGAGTTCAATTCTTTATCATTTAAATCTTTACCAGACACTCAAAAATCCATGTTTCAGATGGCCAACTGTATCAGTTAAGATCCCAATGAGGAAGAACTACAACATTCAATTTGGTACAATTTGAAGAGGGTTTATTTTTAAAGGACTATTTACAAGTATACAGTCAGAGCATAGAGGAACCACAAGGATACTGCAGAAAGCAGGGTAGGGAGGGGTGGTGTTACCACACCCAGCACCAAGGGGCAAAGACGAGAGGAGGAACAGAGACCATCACAGGACACAGCCAGCCTGTGGTGCCCCTCCAGGGAGGAAGCTGGGGAATAAACACAAATCTCAATCTCCTCCCTTCCTCCTATCTTTTGCCAACATCTCCCATTATAACCAAACCTAGCATAAGGCAGAAGGTGGGGAAGTCCATAGAGGTCAGCCTCTCAGAGCACAGAACAGAGTGGACAAGGGTGAGACAGATCTCGAAGGGCAAAAGGAAGGTATCCGTATAGGCAGAGCCAGACCACACACACTCCAGTCCTACGATTAGGTGAAGTTACAGATACATTTATAAAGCATACAGAACCAAGGAGTTCACACTGGGCAGGAGCAGATGCAAGATCCCCCAGCACAGCCTGTTTTGTCCCCATAGTCCCCAAAAGGCACGTAAGCACATCAGCACTGGCAGTGCACAGTGAGACCTTCCTGAGTAAGAGCTACTCATTTCTTGCCACACCAAATTATAGCCATATTCAGGAATATTTTGCCAAGAGCCTCTGAATACTATGCAAAGGAGTTAGGATTTTCTATATGGAAAACTGAACCACTGAGGTTCTTTGATCAGAGCAATGTCATGACCACGTCTTTGTTTAGGAAGACTTCTTTGGTGGCATCATGGAGTTGAGATTAGAAGAGGAAGTGAATGAAAGCTAAGAGACCATTTAGAAAGCAATCACAATAACACAGGAGAGAGATAAACTCAGTATTGTCATTCTGTGTTTTATACTTTTTAAAATCCCTGGTGCCTAATACTTTGTGATATATAAGGAAGGACACAAAACTTGTTCCTTCAATTTTGAAGCTTCTATATTCTCCCATTGATTTTTCTTGCTTCCTTACCTCCCATAACCAACCGTTCATCAAGTACTATGGAGTCTAACTTTTAATATCTCTAGAATCTTTCCTTTTCTCTTTGCCAATGCTTTGATGGACCCCATTTATCACATAGAGTAGCATTTCTCAAACTATGCACAAACTGTTCTTGGAATTCCATGAAAAAGGAAGGTTTTCTGGTCAAATACTTTTGGGGAACCCCTGGAATAAACAGATTTAAATAGCTTGCTTTCCTGGGCTTTTATGAATATTTAAAAGATTTGGGAATTCCTAGAGAGGGACCATGAGACCACATGTCTTCACAGAAAACCTATTAACATCTCCAGGGACAGTGGTATACCTCAGAATATAGATTGCAAAATGCTGACGTGGACAAATAAAGGTTTGTCCTGTATTTCTACAAAACTTTATTCAGTCTGGTGACTTTTCTGTATTTATTGCCCCCAGGAAAGGGATTACATAGCATAAAGCAGAGGAAAAGGTAATCAATGCTGGCAGTTTGAGTTTCAAAAGTTAGGGGAACAATAATTCATGGGCAACAGATTTAAAAGAATGTAATGAATAAAATCAAAGCTTTCTATAATCAGACTAGAAAAAAAGAAGAGCGGGAAAATAGTCAGAGATTAAGTGCAGAGTTTTGACACAAGAGGGTACCAGAGGGCCCAGGTCTCAACCACTCACCAGCCCTACACTGAGCCCTGATGGAGGGAAAGGTAACAGAAACCAGAAATGGTCTGGTGAGATCCCCTAAAAAAGGGAATCTGTGCCTTCCTAGCAAGATAGGGCCCTGGGAAGAAAGCAAGGCTGTGCAAATAAGGTTGTTGAAATGCAATTTCACATCTATGTTGGAGTTTCTCAACTTCAGCACTATTAATATTTTCATCTAGATAATTTTTTGTATGGGGACTGCCATGTGCATTGTAGGTTATTTAGCAGCACCCCCTGGCCTCTACCCACCAGAAGCTTGTAATCTACTCCCCAATTCCAGATATTTGCCGAATGTCCCCTGGGGGCAAAATCCCTGTTGAGAACAACCGGTGTAGATAGACAGAATCTTAGCCTCATTCTTCCTGTCAACAGTGTAGGTTATGAGTAGCTGAATGAATCATTCTGGAAGATCCAGAGCAACCTACGTGGATTATGTCCTAGGACCAGATGGGATTAAAAGGAAAAAAAAAGTCAATGGCAATGGATGCCAGAAAGGATTGATCATTCCCAAGGACAAAATTGTACACTCCCACAGATGCCTCCACACTGCAGCTCCATTGGTTAAGAACCCAGATACTGGATGCCCAGGTTTGAATCCTAGAAATTGCTCGTCTTTCTGGGCTTCAGTTTGCTCTTACCTGCAAGATGGAGATGATAACAGCACACACCATATAGGGTTACTATGATAATTAAATGAGTTAAATTTTGCAAAGTGCCTGCTCTTTATGTAATTAAGTTTTGAATAAGTGGTGGCTTTTACTCTGTATATAAACACCCCTTTGGATTAGATCCAAGCCAGAGAAGAAAAGTGTGACCCTGAATTATAATTAAATATCTACCATCAAATCAAATGAGGTTCACAATAAAAACTGAAATTCTTAGAAAAATAAAGTTATTTTTACATCACCAGTTTGTGTTCAGAAAGTTCTCACTACATTTGTCTCTTTGTGTTCAGTCTAACATTCCCAGTCTCAGCCCCTTCAGGTATCTTCATATCAGCATATGGTCATCTTTTGAAATCTCAAATCTGTTAGATAATGGGTTCCTCATTTTCAATAGCCATAGTCCCATAGAGATGCCTCAAGAACTGAAGGTATGTGGGGAGGGCATGGCATGAGAGTTCCTGGTGTGCTTCTCCACTGTTATTTATTTCATATATGGGGTTTTTGTGTAAGAGTTCATTTGAAAAATTATATATGCTCTTAAAAAAATGTTTGGAAGTCAGTGGCCCCCAGAGATTCCACCAGATGGCAGTCGAGGCCACCCATGAGCAGCCCCTGCCCCTCCCTCCAGCTGCTCATCAACACAGACCCTGTGATCCAGTTAGAAAGTCACTGGTACAGAGCACATGTGCTGTTAACTTCACAGCACCTTCTGTTCTTCAGAACACCTTTCTCTATCTCCTACAAATGGGAAGTCATTGAAGGAATCTTTTGCTGGGAAATGTTTTCAGATTTGCATTTTTAAAAGGAAACTGTTGAACTAGAGGCCTCTCCAGACTTTGGTGTTGAGGGGCTTGCTTCATGTGCTATAAGATTATTTGCCAAGGCTAGGGATACATAGCCTCCTTAGGTGTATCACCCCCCACCCCAGAGTCCTGCCACAGTACTGGGGTGCTTCAAAGAAGCAGACTATTGGACCCACCAACCTTAGGAAATCAGCGTCTCTCTATGTCCTTTCATATCTTCCTGCTTACCTTCCCAGGGGTCCCTGCTGCTCCTCCTTCCCAGGATATAATCCCCCCAAGGGGCCTGTAGAACACCAAAGCCAGTCTCTCTTCTTAGTATGGTTAACTTCTGCTTTCTTCTCTGCAACACAACTCTCCCCTGAGGTAAGGGGTTAGCAAACGGAGCCTGGCTGCCTGGCTGGAAAGGGAAAGGAAATGCACATCTAGAGTAAAAAACAACTGTATCACAGTGAATCACCTTCCACCTGCATGTGTATCTCAGCAAATCACAACTTCTTTCTTCATACTTTTCTTGAATAAGTTTAGGGTAGTTTTGTGGTCAGAAAAATTTAGTATTAAAAAAAAAGTAGAATTGGAACACATATCTATGTCAAAGCACTATTGTGCAAGTTAAATATTATCTGAGTTACATATTAACGATATACCTCTGATATAAGAGTACCTTGCCCAGAACCTTTACCACAGTTCATTCAGTGACAGAAAATACTGCTACTTCCTCAGAGGGCTCAACCTTAGTTGTCTTCATTCGTGCATATGTCTGTGCCCTTTCGGTTCAATGCCACAACCCATCAGATCATCTCCTCCACTGTCCCATTTGGCAGTCAGTCTCAGGACTACTGCTGGTTTGCCATCTGCCAAACTCAATCTACCTTCGACATAAATGCAGAGCCTGGAGAGTGGACTGAGTAAAGAACAACGAAGGCAGGCTGGTTTCACCCTGGATTTGATCCACTGTGAAGGGAAAAGGAGTCCTAAAAACATGGAAAATTCCCTTGCAGGGACCTGCTTCCTGGCTTTGTGAGAGTCTGGCTAGAACTGGGCCTCCAGTCTTGGGAGATAACAACCCCATACAGAGAATGGTTTTTGCAGCATCTGCCCAGCTACAAGGATTCCTCTTAACCCCCAGCAAGAGGGGACTGAGGTAGCAGCCATTTTCAATAATTCTTCACAATCGGCCCATACTCCTTGTCATAGCAGATTGGTCAAGAGTTGATACCAGATCCGAGCTGGCCAATTAGATGGAACAGAATATGCTTGCATAACTCTCTTAAAAATGGGCACCAGTTGAAACTGCCTCTTCCATTTGCTAGTTTTGTGACCTCTGGCAAAGTAATTTCATCTCTCTTAACCCATTTCTTCATCTGTTAAAAAAGGTAGTTTGAACTAGATGAATTTTGAATTTCCTTTCTGCTCTTGCATTGTGGTTTTCATGATGAAGGTGGGTTCTAGAGTTAGTGAAGCCTGGGTTCAAGACCATGTTCTGTCAATCACTATAGTCGTACGACTTAAAAACATTCCTAACTTTTTAAGCATCAGTTTTATCATCTGGAAAATGGGGATGACAGTGCCTACCTTACTGTTAAATAACACCATGTTAAGTGCTTAAAACACTACCATACACACTCAAGCATTCTATGGCCTCTGGTTTCTACTGTTGTTATTATTTCTAGGTCAACAATATTAGAAATTAAAGAAAAGAAAGGAAGGAAGAAAAGAAAGAAGGAAACCAAGGTGAAACCATCATAATTGTTTAGCCAAAAGAATGATTTGAATAAGAAGATCAAACCATTTGGCTCATCAGTAGAGCACAAAGTTCAGGGGAAGGACTGCAAAGAATCAATAAGATGTTCCAGGCATATGAAAATGCACAGGATGTTTAATTGTGGCCTGACAGAAGAAAGTAACATTATTTATCACAAGCTCTATCACTCTCAGAACTTGAATAAAAATCTATTAATAAATGGCAGTCCCAATACAAATAGCATTGGGTAAAATAACTCTCTCACGAATGAATATCTATAAAATATTAAACTTGAAGAACGATGTTCAAGACTTATTTATTCCATTGTCTTTCTCTGTGACCTTGTCTTGGTGACATGTACAATATCCATATATCTGAAGTATTCCTTCCTTCTTATGTTGGGAGCATAATGGTCATTACCCAAACCCCATACAAGATTGATTATCTTAGAACTAATTGATTATCTTAATCCAGAAACTACCATAATACCTCTAAAGTGTCGGGCCTTAAAAACTAATGCTGCCTTAAGTGACATTACAAACGGTGCCATTATGGGCCCACAAGGGCATATTAACGTTGCAGCCTAAGACGGCGCCAGGAGGAAGTAGGGTGGGAGTGTCTGTGGGAACCTTGCCTTAGCCCTTGTTGGCCAAATATGTGCTTCCGTGCTCCTGAACACTGCGTGATTGCAATAGCTAGGCATTGAGACAGGATGCATGCTCTTGACCGTTAAGCTGATAGGATTATGTTAAAACCTCCCCTCCCCATCTGCCTATAAAAGCAAGTGCTTGTGTGATAATAAACGGAACTGCTCGACAGAACCCCCGTCGCGTCTGAGTGTCCTTTAATGGGCTGGTTGGGGCCAGTGGCTGTGCTCACCTCTCTTCACGGCTCTCTTCCCCCATCTCCTTCCAAAGGGGACTGGAGGGAAAGAGTAATCCGGGCCATTCACTCGCCCACCAAAGGAACGAGGCTAGGGCTGTTCGAGTCAGCTGGCGGTGGACCCGACACTAAAGGTGGCAATGTTTTAAAATGCTCTGAAGAATAAGCCAGGATGTCTATAATCAATATTTTTCTCTACATAGATAGTTTGCTCTGACAGCAAATTATTGAGATAGATTTACTTAAATATCCAACCTTGTCCTAGTTCAATTCTTTGGTGAGTCATGTGATCTGATTGGGCACAACAGAATAAGCTGAAGAAGGATGAAGGACTATAAGACAGGTAAGAGAAAAAGAATTTAAAAAACAATGATGCACAATGTGCTGTAATATAATGCCAGCCTTGAGAGATGGAAAATCTTGACAGCAGATGTGCTGTGGTTAGTGAAGACAGTTCGACCCAGGGTACTCAGCCAGAACAAAAATGTCATTCTACCTGTAAATCTGAGAGCAAGTGCCACTGAAATGGATGTGAACAGGGATCAAAGATAAATTCATCATTCAAAGGGCATGTTACATCTGCCTCTCATATAAAATAACTGTATGGATCACTTGCATCATAATTTTGGGGCCATATTTGTAAAGATTTGCAGTTCTCGTTCTATTTTCTGAGCTTGCATGTGAAAGCATCATGTGCACAAATAACCCTTTCAGATGGTCACATTAGGAAACTGGCAAGAGTTTCACTCTTTTGAGGTTCCTAGAGACCTTCTAAAGAATGCAAGAACTAAATCATCCATTATCCCATATTTACAGTTTTATATCAGGTACCCTGGAATTCAAGATATGTTTAAGGTGGTCCTGAATATCTTAGAGCAAAATGAATCGCTATTGTCTGTCCCATTCAGTTATCATGACACTATCAAGAGTTGCCATGTTGTGTGACTGGCAGGACTTTTTTCAAAGCCAATTTGTTCTTTCGCAAGATGATGAAAGATAAAAAGAACATTTCAAAGATTTTCTTCTTAGACTACATTCTCTCCACTGGCATATTTGCACATGGTGGTGACTGAATACTTTTAGTTGACTATGGAAAGTCATCTTCTTGGAGGAGTTGATGACTTGTTGAGGATCAAAATAGTAATTAGAGTATTTTTATGTCCCAAATTTGGTGCTATTCAGTTACTTTTATGTTTATATTTCAAAACCATTGTTGTAAAACATCTAGAAAGGCTATTTTCAGAATTTGGAGCTAATAGTCAACAGAATGTGGTCTAACAGCCTTAGCATCTGAAGTCATTTCAAACACAGAGGTACAAGATTTAATTTCAACTGTTCTAACCACTAATATGTCTAATCAAGTACATTTCCTGCTTGCCCTGTTACATTTGCATATTTTAAAGTGAGAATTTGCTGATACAAGTGGTGATATCAGGAGGGAGTTTGCTCAGGAGCTAACTCATAAGGTCTTTGAGTGAAGCAAGCATCCTATATTCTGGTAATCTATTTGTGTAGTTCTAAATAACCCCTCTACCTGTGTAGGGGTGGAAAAGGGCAGCTCATTCGGTTTTATTTCATGTGCAAAGTCTAGGAAGCTGTCCTGGGCACCTCAGACATGTTTTCCCTCCACAGACTGGCATTGCAGTGAAGCCAGGGGGCCTTACCCTGTGCCAAAAGCATGAAGCAGAAAAGAACCCTTAGGGAGACAGGAGGCTCCATCAGATTACTGTACTGTTAGGACTTTATTGTGCAAACAAAACACCTGGAGGTTTTAATTGGAGGTTCTGATTCAACAGGTGTAAGGTGGGACCTAAGATTCTGTATTTCTAACCAGTTTCCAAGTGATGCTGATACTTCTGGTCCATGGACTCACCTTGAGCAGCTAAGAGTCCATACTCACTCCACAGTGAGATGCCAGTCATGCTGTGCCACTTGGGCACATTACATCACTTCTTAATGCTTCAGTTTCATTCTCTTTAAGACTGGGCAAGAAATAGAGGCCCTTATCAAATTGAGAAAGTTGAAGAGAATGTGAATGAATAAATGCAGGTGAAAGCATTCTGAAAAAGTTTAACAAGCTGTTAATTAATGATGCTTAAAATCATCAAAGGATACAAAGATAACTGTTTGCCTAAAACTGACTAATTGAAAGCCATTGCTTCTGTGGTCTTTTCATGTTCCACTGAGAATTAATCCTCATATTCCTCATCAAACTGCTGCTCTGGGTGATGGCCCTCTGACCCAGGCAGACAACCTGTTTCTACACAGATGTTTCTGAATGGCCCCTGGACTGTGCCCTGCAGAGTAGCACAATCCTCTTGTTATCTTCTTCCAAAGCCCAAGATTCCATTAGCTTATTTTCAAGACACCTAATTATTGAATTAAATCGTACGGAGAAAGAGAGGTCAATCTTCCATGTCTATATAGTTCATAATTTATATTTTCTCTAAAGATTTACCAATTCCTGTCTGCTTGTTTTACACATGACAAAAGTGAGGGACAATACAGATAAATTCCTTGCTCAATATCACAACAATAAGTAAGGGCAGAAACAGGACTAAAAACCAAGCATGGAATTCCCAGTTTAGTATGACTGCCTCAACTCTGCCTTGGAGGAAGTTTCCCTGAATGCTTTTTTCTTCCCCCCCCCCAAGTTCTTTGCAAGTCACCTGCAGTCACTCTTGGTTTTGTGGAAGATAGCGGTGCCATTGGACCACAGCAACATTGAAGCAGAGGAGAGAGAGAGAGCCATTTGAGCAATGGAGAAGCATTCCTCATGGATAGAGTGGAAGCAATAAAGAAGCACGTGGAATTAGTAGCAGGTCATTACTCCTTTGTTCCCATCAGGGAGTTTCAGGAAAGCATAAGTGAAATACTCACGGGCTTACAGATGTGGTCCAGATACACTATTTTAATCCATTTTAAACAGAATATCTCTTTAAAAGTATACTGCAACAAATAAGCCACCCTATAACTAGAATCAGTGTTTGCCATATGATCACGAACAGTCTGGATCCAGGGTTCACAATGGTACAAAGCTCTAAAAAGAAGCCCGTAAGCAATAGAGCCTGGCAACAGGCGAGATCTGGACCATGGAGGAGGGATTGCAATGAAAGGAGACGGCCTGGAGGCAGACTGATTAGCTGTGAAAAAGTGTCATGGGTACCAAGCAAAGAATGAATTATAGAGTTGTGTGGAGAGAAATGGGCTCAGGGCAAATTTATTATGCTCCACTTCCACTCTGCAAGCAGGCTGCAGAGAGTCTCAGAGGTACAGATTTACTCAGGACTGAAATTTTACATCCAGGGATGCTATCTCAAATAATCTAATCTGGTGAGATGAGAAAATCATATCTCGTAAAACTATCATCTCTTTCCAAAAGCCCATATAAAAGTTTACAGTCTGTTGAGGTGTCTCGCCACTGCACAAACTTCTATTATAGGTGATATGGAGAAAACGGACTTAAAGATGAAGTTATTTTAATAAGAAATGCTACTACTTGGTATGTGCAGTTTGTTCTTTACAACCTGAACTTCATAAATTTTTATAAGGTGTCTATTTATTGTCAGGCTTGGGAGCTGCTGTGTCACCATTGCTCAGTCAAATCTTTTTCAACTAAAGGAGTCTTAGTCTGGGTGTGATTCATTATATAATATTAAGACACATGATCCTACATCCAATTCTAGTGTTTCCTCAGTTACTTTGGTGTTGTCTATGCAAATGTTAAAATAAATATACTCCTAAACACTGTGAAATGGGTTGCTTTTTCAGCCATTGTGCATGTAGGAGCAGAATGCCTCGGCACAAAGAGACCTTGACTGCCCTCTGCTAATTCTAGATGAAGGAGAAACAATATTCAAAAGCACAACAAAACGCCTGCCATGGAAAATTCTTCAGGACTTGTATGTGGTGTCCTTCAGGGATTAGAGAAAAGAGGAGGAAACAGCAGGGACTGTTTCTGAATAATAGCAGTCACCATTTTCCAAGTGCTCATTATGTTTCTGGCACAGGAAAAACACTTCATATACATTACCTCATTGAGTCCTTGCAGTACTATGAAAGGAATGATATTATTCCCATTTTGTAGTAGAGTAATCTTCAACTTAGCCACATTTATACTTTGCCCAATGCCATACAGCAGGGACTCAACCTAGATGTGCCAGGTCACAAAGAACATAGTTTTATCCCAATACTGCCTCTCAAACAGATTTCTAAACTCAACATTACTTCTCTTGTCAGCACCATTCTGGCCTCTTGGTTATACCGTCTAGAGGAAATGGACTTCAGGAAACTGTTGGAGGTAAAAAAAATAAAAAAATAAAAAAAATAAAAACGGTTGTAAATCACAGAATTCAAGATTGAATGAGCCCCTGCAAATCATCTTGAAAGAAACAGCGAAGTGGTCACAGGAGTAGTTTCAGGTCACATAGCTAGTTCACAGCAAGAGAAGGATTTCCTACTTATCCTACCACTAGTGTTGTCAAAGACAACACATCTAGTTGGGGAGATGAAGAAATTGCATAAGAGGTGGTTTTTCATTGTCTAATTTTGGGAATTTTTTTTGGCTTCATTATCTTCACTACCTTTCCTCTTCCCCTGAAATACAATGAATAGGATAGGTAATTATGAGGTGATTAGGATTGGGGAGGGAGGGTCAGTAAGAGAAGGAATACTGTGGTATTTTTCCTTTTAGTTCTTTATCTTGAGATAAAAGTCATCCCAGGCATTTCTTTTGGTGGAGAGGTGTGACTGGAGAAATAATCAGATATTCAGTCAATAAACATTAGCACTTACTATTTGCCAGATGCTTGTATCATCATTAACTTGACAGATAAGTCAAGGGGCCTCCTCTCAAATAGCTTACAGTCTGATGAGAAAAATCAATACAAACAGATCATTACAATCCAATACTGCAAGCACCATATGAGAAACACAGAAAAAGTGATATGGGAACATGAAAAGATTATTGAGGAGTTTTGCTTAGGTATGACGAGGTGTGCAGCACAACCTGTGAGAAGCCACCCAAGATGACCACAGGGCTTGACTCTTGTGTGAAGGTCAGGAAACAATTGCAGAATTCTGGCTAAGAGGGGACACACTGGGATTTGTGCCTTTTGGCTGTTAAATGAGACAATGTTATGGCACAGAGAAGGTGCTCGATAAGTGCAATGTGCTTAAACGCTGGAAAATAATAAAAAGCTGGGGTGAAAGGTAAGGTAATTATTCTTTAATCTTTTAAGGAGTCCAGGAACACCTCTTCTCCTACCTTTTTTCTTATACAAGTATCCCGTCTTCTGTCTATAGTTACTTCTCAAATTACTTTCTCAATAATGCCAAAAGGGGACAGTTTATAGTGATCAGCCCAATTGAGGTTCCACTCAATGCAGGCATTCCCCTTCTATGCTGTTTCTGGTGGCTGATCCTCTCATCCATTACAATCTTTCAGCTAGAGCAAGTATGAAACTTCAAGGTAGCCATACTGCTGTTGTATAGTTTGAATCATTAGAAAGTTCTTTCTCACACTGAGTTGAAATCTGTCTCCTTATGATCCCACCCACTGAATCTGGTCGTGCCTGCTGGAACTTCAGAAAAATGAATCTACTTCCCTGTCTACACATCATCCCTTCAAGTGTCTGCAGGCAACTACCATGTCTGTTCGAAGCCTTGTTATCTCACACCAGATGGTGAGGCACATCCCTTGTCCTCTTGCTAAAGGTTAAGAAACAGCAGCTATGTCAGAGGTGGGACTCACAAAGATGCAGCTTTATGTGTTTTATCATGCTAAGCTGCTTAGAGTGGCTTTAGCCAGTGCTGAAATCATGATCCGCATTCACACTTTCTCATCATCATAATGAGGCTTGAGAGAGACCAAGAAGTGGGCTAGTCCGAGAGGTCATCAGAGTGGTATGGCCTTTCCAATTAAGTACAGGTCCTATAAACTATTAAAAATGCATCCCATGGAGGGATCCTCAAACCACCACCTAATTAGCCCTGCAGAACAGTTCAGATGTTGCCTTTAAAAATTTTTTTGTAATGTTAGAAAATAAACTGACCATGTGACTAGCAATTTGCCTCTTGAGAAGCTCTGTAAGGTCCAACCATTGCTATCTACTGTATGTGTACTTCCCTGTTGCATTTAATTTGCTTGGTTATATCATTTCCTGAATAAGCATACCTTTTTTTGCCAATCACCCACCTTCACCAACCCCTGCTTTCTTTATTAGCTTAAGAGGCAAATACCAGCCTGAAACATAAATACCATCTTTGAGGAGCATGTTGATCAGTCCTACAACGTATAAGCAACTCTTTGTATTGTGAGCTTTTTTTTTTTTTTTTGGGGGGGGGGAGCTGGCTAGTAGGGGAACCGAACCCTTGACCTAGGTGTTAGAAGGCTGCACTCTAACCAGCTAAGCTAACCAGCCAGCTTAACCCCTGTTTTCTTGAACATCTGAACTGTTCCGTAGGACTAAATACCATTGAGCCTTTCCTTACAGTTGAGGAAGGAAGTTGACATCCATGAGGGCTGAATCAGGGTGAACGCAGGGTTCAATCATAACATGACCAACAATGAGAAGATGCTAAACTGCCAACCCTTATGCCATCTTCCCCTCAATCGCTCTCTGAGGTCTTATAGTTAACAAGCATTATTTAACAAGCTAGAACACTGTTACTAAACTTTAAAATAATCAATGATCAGAATTAAAGCCATTCATGACATAATGCTTAATAATTTGTAATGTAACTTTTGTTTCTTACAGACCAACCTAAAAAATTCTATAATTTGCATTTTTAAATGCATCTATCAAAGTACCCATGCTGAAGACTCAGAAGAATTGCTACACATATACACCAAACAATTTTTCTTGCTATAATTCTTGACAATTCTTCATAATTCAGAAACATGATTTCAATAATCGAATATTGATCTAATCCAATGATCAGATCACCTTTTACCCATGCCAGCCGAGACTACATTATACTGCTACTTTTCCAGTACAATATAAGCAAAAAACAACGGATCTGAAAACCTATGAAATTCTTGACAAATTTAAACCTAGCTTATGTAAGCTCTACACAGGGAGGCAAGAAAGACTTCAAGGATTTGAAAGGGCTTAAAGGGTCCTCTGCCAGGACAGCAGCAGTTTGAATGTGCACCATAACATCTGTACATTTGGCACAGTCACCTTGGTCTCTACTTGGCAGCTGTGGAGAAGGGAAGACAGGAAGGGATCACAGAGAAAGAAACCTGCTGTTTCCCACCATAAAACCACAAGGACAGGACTAATGGCTGTTCCCAGGATGCAGAGAAGGGAGAAGCCTGGAGACATCAGATTAGGAGACACTGCTGACAATCTATAGTCATGGTGGTCTCGGTACCAGATATATGGTCACTGCAGTCAACATGGTTACTAAAACCATGGGGGTTGTCTCAAACTATGAGTCATGCAGGCAAGGGCCAAACTCCACACAGCACTGGTGAGAAAACTTCATCTAGCCATAATTATCATCTGGGGAGCCAAGATAAAGTGCTGGCTCCAGGACCTCACCTCCCGCCACCTCCTTTCAGATATCGTAGGGGTAGGTTTGGGCCCTGGAATCCAGATATCACCAGTGAGTTCACATGTTCACATGTATACCGAAGCAGGTAGCCAGTGGTCCACACTGGCGTGGAAAACCATGGTGGACTAAAACCTGTGGGCAAAGGCCAGTGAGTAGTCACTGAGAAGCACACACTACCCGCTCCACATGGGTGACTCTCAGAGCAACTTAAGGAAGGAATGTCCTGGGATTAACATAGCACAGGGGAAACTGAGCTCGGCATATCTTACTGGACTTTCACTAAGAATCACAGGTAATTCTGATATGCATACCTAGTTGATCTATTACTTACCTGGTGTACTAATAAGATATTTGGATTACTGGGTCCCACCTCAAACCTGGTGGGTAAGAGCCTTCAAGGGTGAATTCCAGAAATCTGCATTTTTAGCAGGCTCCCAGGGATTCTTTCACATGCTAAAGTCCATGAATGACTGTTCTGGAGATGTTTTTAAAACCAGCCTGGTAACCACAAACAAGGGACAGAAGATGACTATGCAAAAGAGAAATAAGACTAATATTTTACCTTCCACTAAGATTTAACCTTCCACGTTCTGAGTCTTGAAGATTTTATTCCTATAGAAGTAAGATTGACCATTAAGAACCACACACTAGTAATGACACTTATACAGAATTAACTCTTTAGTAATCCTATACATGGTTTGCCAATCATATCTTTTGTTCACAAATTATATCTTTTGTTCACAATTATATCTTTTGTTCACAAATTATTTTGCTTTCTAAATTCCAACTTAGAAAATCCAATTCAGATGTTAAAATAAATGTCTGTGAAACCAGGAGGATCCAGGTGACTATCCAACTACAATTCAGGTGCCCGAGAAGAGACCGTCCTTGAATGAGCCACTAGCTACACAGACCCTGGTTACATAAGCTGGCTCCTACACCCAGATCACTTCCGGGATTACACATATGTACCAAGTTCTGGAAACACGTTCATGAAGAAGCTATGTATTAAGCCACCCAAAGCCCTAGAACCTATGCTACATATTTTGTCAGTAAAAATCCACCTGTGCCTCACATGGTTATAAATTTTCAAGAGTCCTTGTAATGCTTATAATTCCACATCTCTATTCTCCCTTTCACTTCATTGTTCTTCTAAAGTAAACAAGGAAAGGTAGATGAGAAAATAGAAAATATGTAACTGGAAAACACCAAGTAAATTTCAAACTGAAGGCTCAAAAATTGGAGTTGCGAAAGTTCTCAAGGCTGGCTGGTTAATTCACTTGGGAGAGCATGGTGCTGGTAACATCAAGGTCAAGGGTTCAGATCCCTGTACTTGCCAGCTGTCAAAAATTTTTTTAAAAGTTCTCTTGCCAAAGAAATCAGTGTACCTAAGAGGTATTTGACATTAATAATGAAATTATATAACATACAATTATGGAGGACTGTAGGTGTTAAGAACTTTGTGAAGTATGTTATATGAACTATCTCATTTTATCTGACACCAATCCCATGAAAGGTTTTCTCATCATCTCTTAGGCTTGGGAAACTAAAACACAGAGAGATTAAGTAACTTGGTCAAAGTCACACAGCTAATAAGAGGAAGAGCTGAAATTTGCTTCCGCAAAGTCTGACTCTAGAGCCTGAATTCAACCTTTAGGCTATACTACTTCCCATCTTGAACAGTGCAACACATGCAGGGAATGAGATGTGTTTAATAATCATCATTTCCAACTTACTTAAATAAAAATATTTCATGTACATAAAATCAGAATGCCTGTGTTTGTATATAAGTATGATTATTTGTACACAAACAGTGGGATTTTATGTTTTGTATTCTTATTCTAAGCATTAGATTTTTCATAATGTATAAGATAATACCTCTCCCTAAGCCTATGAGGAAAAGTTTTCCCACCTCCAAAATATCCAATCTTAGGACATCGCAGGGACCACACAATTTCTATGTGAAGTTTACATGCTAGTGTTAATATCAGTAGAAAATTTTTACACTTACTTGTAATCTTTAATTTCCCAAGGCTCAAATTTTAAATATTCTATATTTTTCACAAAGATAACCCTAAAGACACAATGATTTAACAATAATCTTTGACTGAATGGTGTTATATTCCTATCTAATATGTCCCTATCTAATATTTCATAGAAATGCAATCTATTAAGTCTGAGAGGAATCAGAATCTGGACACTGGTTTGAAATCAGTGCAAGCTGACCAAGAGTCCATGTTTCTAGACTATGAAAACACTACTTAACAAATTATGCTTCATCCTGACTACTTTAACTAACACACATCAAAAATCACAGCTCTCTGTTGAATGTTGCTCACTTTTTAGCACTAGCATTTTGAAGCAAAGATTTAGAAGAATTAACTCACTATCTCTCACAATGGGCCTTTTCTTAGGGTAGCTCAAAAGAACTTTTTAGATTTCATTGTATCTTCTCAATTATGTTATAAAAAAGTACACATCACAGTATGGAATATAAAAGTTAGGCTATCAGTGAAGATTTTAACTAAAAAATATTCTTCCTAATCAAAAGGTAAATTATGTAGAAATGAAACATTTTATTCCAAAATAAAAAGATGGGAAACAGTACTCATCTGCAGTTCTTCATGTGCAAAGGCTATCAGCATAAAAATCCCTGATAATCGTGATTGGGTACTTTTGCCAGGCCCTATGGTGTTACAGAGCACCCCTTTATTTCCAGATGTGTACAGGAAAAAAAAAAAAAAAAAGAAGAAGTAGAAGAAGGATATGGGCCCTCAGTTAATATTGGTTATATCTACTTATCTAATCTTTGCTTTGTTGATATAATGATAACATAATAGCATAATGGCTATTCCAGAATCACAGCCAAAAAAAAAAGAAAAAGTTGATTAGCTTTAGCCTGCATAGGTCAGGATATCTCTCTGTATGTGCCTTTCTTTTTTTTATTTTTAAATTCCATTTCTCATTATAAACTCAGAAATGTAAATGCTTTGTGCATGCATATTTATTTTCAAAATAAAATGCTCTCTTCGGCCCATGAATTTCCATCCTTTTTATTTGTTGGTGATAGAACTGTCTTTATTAAAAGGCTAAGTCATTTCTCATAAAGTAGGTATGAAAGTCTGGTCATCTTTTTGTTTATATGTATTTTAATCCATCTCTGCTATTTATGAGATCATAGAGTTGATGTGACACCAAATGGATCAAAAAACAGGAGGATGATTTTTTTTTATTAGTATATATGCCTTCTTCGGTTTTTTTTCACTGACTTCCAAAAAATATGCTCATAAATTTCTTTCCAAACTTCTTTTCATACTACGCCGAATATCTTGAAGCTGAACAGGGGCTGAGGAGAGTATTAGCTCTACTAAGGCAAGATGATCCTTAACCGATTCAGGGAGTGTAAATTCTAACAGCACAATCATCATGATAAACAACTACTACCGTTTCCTGAACAATCACAATGCACACAGTACTCTATCGCTGACTCCACAGACTTTATTTCACATATTCCTCAAAACCACCAAGTCAACCGATTTCTTGGATTCCAAGGCCCACAGAAGCTACGGAAGTTACCCAAGCTCTCAGAGCTGCTGACTGGCAAAGCCATGTTCTGAGGTAGAACAATGCTATCTTCTTAACCACCACACTATATTGCCTTTATACACTAGACCCTGTAGCTCTCCATCCAGACTGGAAATTAGAATCACTTGGGGAGATTTTAAAACTACTGATAAATTAAACCATTCCCTAGAGATGGACTAAGAGTATCACTATTTTTTTAAGCTCCTGAAGCGATTATAGTTTGAATCCAGGGGTAAGAACAAATGGATTAGAGGATATTAAGGAATAGTCGTTTTCTCAAGCAATATGAATATTCCTCCGATTAGTGCTAGAACAACAAAAGTTCAAGTTGTTTTCTAGAACAGGAACCTGAAACAGGAACACCAGACGGGGGCATACAACACTAGCATCATCAAAAGATACTTGTTTCCTCCCCCACCTGCTCCTTCTGCCCCATGTGAAGATCCCACATGGTGTCTTAGTGCTGAAACAGACCCAGGAAGTTGTGTAACCCACGCCCTCCATCTACAAGTGATAGAGAGCCCAGAAAAGAAACAGCGTTTCCCAGCGTCTCACACTAGCAGTAAAGGCAGACGGGAGTGTGAGTCTCCTGCATCCTATTTCAGTGCTCCTTCCACTGAAAAATCTTGGAAGCAGTGGGAAACCAGGTGGGGCAGGGAGTCAGCCAAGGCACCTGAAGAGAATGTCAAGAACCAGAGAGCAAAGACAAGAAAAAAATTAAAGCTCTGCGAGAAAGAAGAACAGCCACACTCTGCAAGTAATGGGAAAATGAGAAAGACTATGTAACAAAGCATTGTCACTGGCCAGAGGAAAACAACAGGGAGAACTAGTAATTGCAATAATATAGCAGTAAAATAAGGGGAGAATGCAAGGAAATAACCAAACCCTTCCATTCAGCTTTAGGAAGCATGTCCAGGACTAAAGTACTTTGGAAATAGAAAGTAACATTGAAGCAAACACGAACTATAGGAAAATTGCCAGGCAGAGAGGCAGGGGCTGCCAGAAACCCCCAAGCCTGTTAAGTATCATCTACTGCCTTGCTACTCAAAGTGTGATTTGAGGATCAGCTATTTCAGTGTTACCTGGGATCTTGTTAGAAATGCAGAATCTTGGGCCTCATCCCAGACCTGCTCAACCAGAATCTGCATTTTAATAAGATCTCCTACTAATTTATATGCACATTAAAGTTTGAAAAGTACTGGCTCTACTATAAGAACGAAACTGAGGTGTTAAAAAAAGAACAGTTATTACATGTGTTGGGACTAGAGAACTAGGTAGAATTCAACCTGACTAGTTAAATTATTTGTTGATAAAATACCCAGGCCCTGAGCTGGTTATTTAAGGAAATGAAAGTCTGAGGTTAGGCAAGGTCGGTGCAGTGTCCTCAGGGGAGAATGCAGAAAACACACATGTATGAGGAAGACTTTGACTTGTGCTCCAAGAAGAGGTCAAGCAAAATGCAACAGGGTTTGGTGGAGCAAAAGCTGGAGTTCAGAGGGAGATCAAGAAGCATGTAGCAATTGTGCTGACTCTTTGGCAGGTGGAAATGGTTGCAGAGAATTACAAGGGCTATTCCAAGCAGAGGGAACAGCATAAGCAAAGACGCAGAACTCAGAGACCTGCAGTGTATTGAGGGAACACTGCCTTCAGCCTAGAGCATCTGTGAACAGTTTTAAGGAGACTCATGGCTCTGTGGATGCCTCAGGATTAAGGGTCGGGAGGGGAGGAGGGTGGGATTGCTAGGGCCCCATTTGAACCACATAAGGTTATATTTCAACAGTGGATTCCAACACTGAGAAATAAAATTTGAAATATATCATTGAGCCAATACACAGGGTGCTTTTAAAAAGATCACCCAGAGCTGTGCCTGGCATGTAGTAGGCACTCAAATACTCATTGAGTAAATAAATGAATAAATAAATCAATCGGGAGTTTCAAGATGGCGGCGGCTGCGGCGGCTCGCGCGGAGTAGCTGAGGTGTAAAAGGCGGCCACTGGGCCTCAGGCAGCCGGGAAACTTGTGGTCCTTCCTCTCACCATCTCTTAAGGGAGGACTACAGCTGCTGGCCGGTCGTGGGGGCTCAAAGCCACTTTGCCCCCGGCAGGAGAGGCTGCCTCATTTACAGGCAACAGCTTTGAAGTGTGGAGCAGGAAAAGAACTGTTTCTTAGCTGCAAAAGCGAGTCTTGAAACAGGGAACACGGCGCCAGGGCTGCTGTGGATGCAGCCAGGATCCCGGAGGCCGGGGCCGCACTGAAGGCGGCCAGCTGCCCTATTCAGGATTCCAGGTTTCAGGCCGGCATTAAAGAAGATTCCTGGGAGCGCCCGAGCCGCGCCGCGACTGAACAGCCCGAGGCGGCAGTGCCGAGAACACGGAAGGTGACAAACCAGAGACAGAGAGGGAACACCCGACCTGTCACAGCACTGTGAGTGATCCCTGGCACAGCTCTGTTCGGGGGGTGGATGCCCACGCGGCTCCCGCCTGCACCACCAGGCCACTCACTGCCCCGGTGCTGCCTCCATTTTCCCCAGGTGCGGGCAGCTCTGCCCTGCTCGGCCATCACTGAGCCCTCCCACTTGCTTGGCCTGGCGCAGGGCTTTCCGGAGCCTGCAGACCGGCCTCCGCTCTCACTCCCTCGCGGTTCTCTGGCGGGGCTGGGGGCGTGGGGCGTCCCCGACCAGTGTTGGGAGGACAAGGAAGTATGGGCGGGCCTACTGTCACTCCACCACACCCTGGACTCCGGCCCGGTAAACTTCCTGTTACTGGGAGGCAGATACCATCTCTGCGACCACCAGTTTGGAAAAAAGCCTAACGAATTTCTGGTTGGGAATAGTGTGGTAGGAGAGTTCCCAGATCCGCTCGAACCTGCCGGAGAGCAGGCTGCAGGCGGGCGCTAGACTCGGTTTATACCGGGGGGATACAAAGGTGAACAAGACCCGAGAAAGATCTACACAGTGCTACAAAGGCACCCAGAGAGACCGGTCATCTGTGCCTAGCAGAAACCTGGTAGACTTTCTGGGCGAGGCGGTGCTGAGCAGGGTCTTGAAGGCCCAGCTGATAGACGAGGGGTGCAGAAGACACACCCCAGCCCAGCACAGTGCGCACAGAGGGGGGAGACGTGCGGACAGGGAGGCGGAGACTCGACAGAAACCACACACCCGGTGGGGTCGCCACTGCATGATCTAACAGCCTGGGCCAGAGCACACGGAACGGGGAGAAGTCCTGTACAGGAAGTGGAAGCTCAACAGAGATCACACACCCTGTGGTACGTGATCCACCAGCCCAGCAGAGTCCAAGCTGACCAGAAAGGTGGATCCCCGGAGAAGCCCAAGACCCGAGGCAACCACACACACAAGACACTAGAGGCCAACTGAGCAGTCACAGCAGGAGCCATACCAAATTGGCAACCACAGCAACATCCTAGTTAGTCATTAGTCTCAAACCGGTGGACTGTGAAACCCCCTGCCACAATGAATAAACACCAAAAAAAAGACACCAGAAATACAAAAAATCAAGAAAGTACACCACCAAAAGTTAATAAATCTCATACTCTAGATCCTATAGAACAAGAAGCCCTTGAAATAACTGACAAGGAATTTCGAGTGATAATTCTAAGGAAACTGAATGAGATACAAGAAAACTCAGCTAGACATCATGATGAAATGAGGAAAAGTATACAGGATCTGAAAGAGGAAATATACAAGGAAATCAATGTCCTGAAAAAAAATGTAGCAGAACTTGCTGAACTGAAGAAGTTATTCAGCGAAATAAAAAACACAACGGAGAGTTTAACCAGCAGGCTTGTCGAAGTTGAAGAGAGAACCTCTGAACTTGAAGATGGGCTGTTTGAAATAACACAAGCAGACAAAAAGAAAGAAAAAAGAATCAAGGACATGGAAGAAAATCTGAGAGAGATATCAGACAACCTCAAGCGCTCAAATATCCGAGTCATGGGTATTCCAGAAGGGGAGGAAAATGGAGATTCCATTGAAAACATATTCAACAAAATAGTGGCAGAAAACTTCCCAGGTATAGGAAAAATCACAGATCTTCACATCCAGGAAGCTCAACGATCTCCAAACGTATTCAACCCAAAAAGGCCTTCTCCAAGACATGTCATAGTCAAATTGGCAAAACTCAGAGACAAAGAGAGAATCTTAAAAGCTGCAAGAGAGAAGCATCAAATCACCTATAAGGGAGCCCCAATCAGGTTAACATCAGACTTTTCATCACAAACCCTACAAGCTAGAAAGGAATGGGATGATATTTTCAAAATACTAAAAGACAAAGATTGCCAGCCAAGAATACTCTACCCTGCAAGGCTATCCTTCCGAAATGAGGGGCAAATAGTATATTTCTCAGACAAACAAAAACTGCGGAAGTTCACTACCACACGACCACCCTTACAAGAAATCCTCAAGGGAGTACTGGGTTTGGTTCCTGAAAAATAACTACCACTGCCATAAAAACCTAAGAAAAATCTAAACCCGCTAGTACAATAAAGATGGCATTCATGAAGAGGAAACAAGTTAACAAAAACACTATCTACAACCTAAGGAACCAACAAACAAAGAAACCTAACAGTAAATCAGAAAGCAAGGAACAAAAGACACCTAAGACAACCAAACAACCAATAAAATGCTAGGAATAAATCAACACCTTTCAATAACAACTCTTAATGTTAAAGGCTTAAATTCCCCAATTAAAAGACACAGACTGGCTCACTGGATCAAAAAGCAGGACCCAACTATATGCTGCCTACAAGAGACCCACCTCACCCATAAAGATTCACACAGACTAAGAGTGAAAGGATGGAAAAAGATTTACCATGCAAACAGAAAAGAAAAATGAGCTGGAGTAGCTATTCTTATATCCGACAAAATAGACTTTAAACTAAAAACCATAAAAAGAGACAATGAGGGATACTACTTAATGATAAAAGGACTGATCCATCAAGAAGACATAACAATCATAAATATGTACGCACCCAATGTTGGAGCAGCCAGATTTATAAAACAAACTCTATTAGACCTAAAGAAGGAAATAGACACTAATACCATAATAGCAGGGGACCTGAACACTCCACTGTCAATATTAGACAGATCATCTAGGCAAAGAATCAGCAGAGAAACACAAGATCTAAACAAGACTCTAGACCAATTGGAATTGGCAGATATCTACAGAACATTCCACCCAACAACCTCAGAATATTCATTCTTCTCATCAGCACATGGATCGTTCTCCAGGATAGATCACATATTAGGTCACAAATCAAGTCTCAATAAATTCAAAAAAATTGGAATTATCCCATGTATCTTCTCAGACCACAATGGATTAAAACTAGAAATTAATAACAAACGAAACTCTGGAAACTATACAAACACATGGAAAGTTTATTGAAACTAATGAAAACAATGATACATCATACCAAAACCTGTGGGATACTGCAAAAGCAGTATTGAGGGGAAAATTTATTGCATTAAATGCTCACTTCAGAAGAATAGAAAGATGGCAAGTGAACAACCTAACACTTCACCTTAAAGAACTAGAAAAACAAGAACAATCCAAACCTAAAGTTAGCAGACGGAAAGAAATCATTAAGATCAGAGCAGAACTGAATGAAATTGAAAACCAAAAAACAATTCAAAAGATCAACGAATCAAAAAGTTGGTTTTTTGAAAAGATAAATAAAATAGACAAACCATTAGCATGGCTATCAAAAAAAAGAAAAGAGAAGACTCAAATAACAAAAATTAGAAATGAAAAAGGCGATATTACAACTGATTCATCTGAAATACAATGAATCATTCGAGACTACTATAAACAACTATACGCCAACAAATTTGAAAATCTGGAGGAAATGGATAAATTTCTGGACACACACAAGCTCCCAAAACTGAACCGTGAAGACGTAGAAAATTTGAACAGACCAATAACAATAAAGGAGATTGAAGCTGTTATCAGAAGGCTCCCAACAAAGAAAAGCCCAGGACCAGATGGATTCACAGCAGAATTTTACCAAACATTCAAAGAGGAATTGACACCGATTCTTTACAAACTATTCCTAAAGATTGAAACGGACGCAAATCTCCCAAACTCATTCTATGAAGCAAACATCATCCTGATACCAAAACCAGGTAAAGATATAACCAAAAAAGAAAACTACAGGCCGATATCCTTGATGAATATAGATGCAAAAATCCTCACGAAAATACTAGCAAACAGAATACAGCAACACATACGAAAAATTATTCATCACGATCAAGTGGGATTCATCCCAGGGATGCAAGGTTGGTTCAACATACGCAAATCAATAAATGTGATACACCATATTAATAAACTCAAACACAAGGACCATATGATTATCTCTATAGATGCTGAAAAAGCATTTGATAAAGTTCAGCACTCATTCATGACAAAGACCCTCTATAAGTTAGGTATAGAGGGAAAGTATCTCAACATAATTAAAGCCATATATGCCAAACCCACTGCCAATATCATCCTGAATGGGGAAAAGCTGAAAGCTTTTCCTTTAAGAACAGGCACTAGACAAGGATGCCCACTCTCACCACTCCTATTCAACATAGTGTTGGAAGTACTAGCCAGAGCAATCAGAGAAGAGAAGGAAATAAAGGGCATCCAGATTGGAAAAGATGAAGTCAAACTGTCCCTGTTTGCAGATGACATGATCCTATATATCGAACAGCCTAAAACCTCTACAAAAAAACTGTTGGAATTGATAAATGATTTCAGCACAGTAGCAGGACACAAAATCAACACACAAAAATCAGTAGCATTTCTTTTCTCCAATAGTGAACATGCAGAAGGAGAAATCAAGAAAGCCTGCCCATTTACAATAGCCACCAAAAAAATAAAATACTTAGGAATTGAGTTAACCAAGGAGGTGAAAAATCTCTATAATGAGAACTACAAACCACTGCTGAGAGAAATTAGAGAGGATACAAGAAGATGGAAAGATATTCCATGCTCTTGGATTGGAAGAATCAACATAGTGAAAATGTCCATACTACCCAAAGTGATATACAAATTCAATGCAATCCCCATCAAAATTCCAATGACATTTTTCTCAGGAATGGAAAGAACTATCCAGACATTTATATGGAATAATAAAAGACCACACGTAGCCAAAGCAATGCTGAGCAAAAAAAATAAAGCTGGAGGCATAATACTACCTGACTTTAAGCTATACTACAAAGCTATAATAACCAAAACAGTATGGTACTGGCATAAAAACAGACACACTGATCAATGGAATAGAATAGAGAATCCAGAAATCAACCCACACACTTACTGCCATCTGATCTTTGACAAAGGCAGCAAGCCTATTCACTGGGGAAGGGACTGCCACGTCAGCAAATGGTGCTGGGATAACTGGATATCCATATGCAGGAGAATGAAACTAGACCCATACCTCTCCCCATATACTAAAATCAACTCAAACTGGATTAAGGATTTAAATATACACCCTGAAACAATAAAACTTCTTAAAGAAAACATAGGAGAAATACTTCAGGAAATAGGACTGGGCACAGACTTCATGAATACAACCTCAAAAGCACGGGCAACCAAAGGAAAAATAAACAAATGGGATTATATCAAACTAAAAAGCTTCTGCACAGCAAAAGAAACAATTAACAGAGTTAAAAGACAACCAACAGAGTGGGAGAAAATATTTGCAAAATATACATCTGACAAAGGATTAATATCCAGAATATACAAGGAACTCAAACAACTTTACAAGAAAAAAACAAGCAACCCAATTAAAAAATGGGCAAAAGAGCTAAGCAGGCATTTCTCTAAGGAAGATATACAAATGGCCAACAAACATATGAAAAAATATTCAACATCACTCAGCATCCGGGAAATGCAAATCAAAACCACACTGAGATAACATCTCACCCCAGTTAGGATGGCTAAAATCCAAAAGACTCTGAACGATAAATGCTGGCGAGGTTGCGGAGAAAAAGGAACTCTCATACATTGT
Organism: Cynocephalus volans; assembly: GCF_027409185.1. Classification (NCBI taxonomy): domain Eukaryota; kingdom Metazoa; phylum Chordata; class Mammalia; order Dermoptera; family Cynocephalidae; genus Cynocephalus; species Cynocephalus volans. The sequence goes on from NC_084460.1 coordinate 246,914,568, forward strand.
TGGTGGGACTGCAAAATGGTGCAGCCTCTATGGAAAATGGTATGGAGGTTCCTCAAACAATTGCAGGTAGATCTACCATACGGCCCAGCTATCCCACTGTTGGGAATATATCCAGAGGAATGGAAATCATCAAGTCGAAGGTATACCTGTTCTCCAATGTTCACCGCAGCACTCTTTACAATAGCCAAGAGTTGGAACCAGCCCAAATGTCCATCATCAGATGAGTGGATACGAAAAATGTGGTACATCTACACAATGGAACACTACTCAGCTATAAAAACGAATGAAATACTGCCATTTGCAACAACATGGATGGACCTTGAGAGAATAATTTTAAGTGAAACAAGTCAGGCACAGAAAGAGAAATACCACATGTTCTCACTTATTGGAGGGAGCTAAAAATTAATATATAAATTCACACACACACACAGACACACAAACCGGGGGGGGGGAAGAAGATATAACAACCACAATTATTTGAAGTTGATACGACAAGCAAACAGAAAGGACATTGTTGGGGGGGAGGGGGGAGGGAGAAGGGAGGGAGGTTTTGGTGATGGGGAGCAATAATCAGCTACAATGTATATCGACAAAATAAAATTTTAAAAAAAAACAAAAACAAAAAAACAAAAAAACCCACTGTCAATATTTTTCCTATTGGTCTAACTTTGAAATGACAAATTAACTTGGAAAAAAATGACTTCTTTTTTTATGTTAACTCTACGTTGGTAACTCTTCCCTTTGCTCAAAATTCCTTGTATGTCCTCCAGTAATGTTTTAACATTTCTTATGAAGTTTATTTGTGCATATTTTATCCTTTTTTCTATTCACATGGGTGCATTCTTCCATTATATATCAATACTGTTTATTGGTTGACTTATCTATGTTAATTTTGTGCCCCACTACTTTGCTAAATTGTTTTCAGTAGAGTCTCTTGAGTTTTCCAGGTACAATAGTCCCTTATTATCCATAGGTGCTATGTTCCAAGACTCCCAGCAGTTGCCTGAGACCAAAGATAGTACTGAACCCTATACATACTGTTTTTTTTTCCTGAATGTACATACCTAAGATAAAGTTTAATGTATAAATCAGGCACAGTAAGAGATTAACAGCAACTAGTAATAAAGTAGAACAATTATTACAATACATTGTAATAAAAGTTATGTGAATGTGGAAAAAAAATAAAAATAAAAACAATTGCAAATAGATCTACCATACGACCCAGCCATCCCACTGTTGGGAATATACCCAGAGGAATGGAAATCATCAAGTCGAAGGTATACCTGTTCCCCAATGTTCATCGCAGCACTCTTTACAATAGCCAAGAGTTGGAACCAGCCCAAATGCCCATCATCAGATGAGTGGATACGGAAAATGTGGTACATCTACACGATGGAATACTACTCAGCTATAAAAACGAATGAAATACTGCCATTTGCAACAACATGGATGGACCTTGAGAGAATTATATTAAGTGAAACAAGTCAGGCACAGAAAGAGAAATACCACATGTTCTCACTTATTGGAGGGAGCTAAAAATTAATATATAAATTCACACACACACACAGACACACAAACCGGGGGGGGGGGGGAAGAAGATATAACAACCACAATTATTTGAAGTTGATACGACAAGCAAACAGAAAGGACATTGTTGGGGAGGAGGGGGGGAGGGAAAAGGGAGGGAGGTTTTGGTGATGGGGAGCAATAATCAGCTACAATGTATATCGACAAAATAAAATTTAAAAATAAATAAATAAATAAATAAAAATGAGTCAATCAAAAAAAAAAATAAATAAATTAAAAAATAAATAAATAAATAAATAAATAAATAAATCGATGAGATCAAAGTTAAATATGTGGAGCTATTTGGGACCGGACTGCAGAGGGTCTTAACCGTTAGAGGAAAGGTTTATACATCATTTGGTAGCACACTGGGGAAAAGTTTATTAGCCAGTGACTGAGCTTCGCTCTGCTTTAGAAGCCTTATTCTGCAAAACTGAGTGTGAAATGGATTGGAAACGAGAGAGACTGGAGATGGGAAACTAGTCAGGAAGCCATCATGGTAGTCTCTAAAAAGAGATTAAAAGACTTTGGACAAAGACAGTCATCATGGGAATGGAGAGATGAAGAAGTGAGCATCACAAGTATTATGGAGATGGAGTCTGTGGGATTTGTCTGTGAATTATATGTGGAAAGCAAAGATATTGGGAAGAACTCAGTGACTGGGGGAAACATGAGAATTGACAAAGTCACCCCTGTTCATTTAGAAAAAAGGTGTTGATTAGAGTTTAGACCTGTTACATTGGAGGCACCTGAGAGCAACCTAAAGCCATTTCTTAGGTGTTTCAAAATGAAAACATGAAATTTAGAAGGAAAAGCAGAGCTAGGATGTCCCTTTAGAAAGAAATAATCTAGTATTAACCAAAGGACACCACTGAATAAAAAGTAACATGCAAAAGAGATAATCTATAAAGCAAAGAAGATTAAGAGAAATCCCCCAAATTTAAAATAATGAAAAAGAAAAGGTAGAGTAAAAAGAGCATATTGAGACACATGGGGAACAGAGACAGGAATAGGGGAGGTGGCAAAATAGAGATAATAAAATGGTGGGGAATTACAATAAAAAACCAGAAGCAAATAAAAAGCACTGGGAAACTGGGACAGGCACATCATATTCACTGTTCTTTAGATCGACCAAGACATAGTATCTCATAGAAACAGTAGAAAGCCAATTTTTTTCTTTATTTCTGTGAACAAAGATTTTCACAAATGAAGCAGTCACTTCTATGAAAAGTTAGCTAATTGCTCATGTTTTTAAATATAAATTGTTGCTGTTAAAAATTGAGCTATGGCATCTTTAAATTCAGCCAGGAGAAAAAAACGTAAGGGCTTGAGGATGGGGGCGCAGTCCAAGGACTTAAGATCCTTGTCTTTTCATGGTACCTAACTTCACACAGCATTATTCTGTGTAGACGTTTCACCTGTCTGAGTTGTTTGTTTTGAAGGAGTTTTTTGTTTTGTTTTCTCTCTCTCTAAGCCAGGTCAGTTGCACGAGAAAAAGAATGCTGAGAGCATCTGATATACTTTGACAGATGCTCATATAATAGTTACACTTCATAAAGTTATCCTCCAGTTGCTGACAGGTCTCACTAATTGGCCATGTTTGGGTGACAAGCACTAATGACAGTTCCTTCCCTGGTTTGATTGTAGAGGAGACACCTCCATTGGTTTCCTTTCTGCCTCATTTCAAGAAAAAGATACATTAAATCCATTGTTTTCTTTTTGCTCTGTGAATCTGTGTATCGGTAAAACACTGTAAAATATCAACATTATTTTTCTTAATATAGATGATACTTAGTGGTTATTAAACTTCTATACAGAGATCATTACTTATGTAATATAAAATAATATAATGCAAATGAAGTACATAAGGAATTACACTGCAAAATATTTATATCACCAGGATGATTCCAGAGAGGACAGTAATTTTTCCTTTGTTAGGAGAATTCACCTTCCCAAAAGTATTTTACTACAAAGGCATCTAAGAGAGGTCAAAGAGAGCGACAAGAATAGCTGTTTGATTTGTGGTTTTCATCCCAAGCTTCCTCAAATCACTTTTGGAAACGGGTAAGAGTGTAAATTATAAATCCACAAATACTTGATTTATGGTAATATAGAATCTGATCAACAACCAACACTTTGATCAAATAAACATTTTTCATCTTAAAAACCTCAAATAACGACAGAACTTGCAATGCAGTATTTTGCATTCTAAGGGCATTTATCTATTACGGGGAAGGGACAGCACATACTTCATGCACATATGGCATCAAAATATGATTAAAGGACTCTGAAAACCGGTGAAATTAGACCCTTAAACATTTAAGGGAGCTCTTTCAAACCAAAATCTTTAAGATGTAGCTAACTGACTATAAAAAGGCTACTTTTTCACTTGATAAATGCATTTCCCACAGCTTCATGAAGTGTGTAGAAGCTGCCCCTTTCCAAGCTTTAGGCTGAACCCTACAATACAGGTGTTTTGTTCCTTCTATTTGTGCATCTTTTGCTGCACCTTGACAAAGTTTGCATATGCCTTGGTGTGATGCTCCTCAGCAAAGCAAAACCAAAGAGAACAGCAAACCTCACCTCTGTACGAACATGAAGAAAATAAAGACAGACGTTTCCAAATCCAGGAACCTTGGAGAGCATTCCAAAACTGCGTATATTTCATACTCATGAGAGGCTGGGGGAAAGGGAATTCTTGGCAACTTTCCTTGAAGGACCCACAACACTGCCCATTCAAGTTCATCATAAAAACTGTTTGTCCTCCAGAACCCGAGGAAACATTCGGGAAGCAGCGTCCTCCCAGGTTTCCCTTCTCCCCATGGGCCCCCGCACATAACAGAGGCGAAACAGATGGTCCTCCCCCTCCCCTTCTCCCTGTCCCTTCCGCAGTCCCACAATGTCTTCCCACCCTGCACTGACACCTTCACCAGGCCGCCTCTCAGGGCTCCCAGCAAGTGAAAACTTGAGGGACCTTCTCTCTGCCTCCTTTCTCTCACGCATCTCACCTCGGTTCAGCGGCAGAACTCGGCAGGGACCCCAAGCTTTGACTATTCTCCTCACACACCTCCGTATCCAAACTACCCATTTCTCTGTAATGAAGAGAGACGTCAACCCCAAACTTCCCAGCCCAGGCGGCAGAAGCTCTGCGGCGAACCGCAGCGGGGCACTCTCCCTGTCACCCCCCTTCCATCCTTGGGAATTGGAGCCAACCCTGGGGACTCCTCTGCTCCTCGGGCTTCCGAAACCTACTCAACTCCGGAGGCTCGCAGGAGCCTTGCCTCTGCAGCCCGGGGAGCGGCGCCCGGGCGCCCCCCTCCACAAGTGGGACGGCGGGACAAAGTGCAAACTCTATCGGGAGGGGGGCTCCCTGCCATTCCGTCGGGCGGCGCGCCCAGGTGCCCGCTCACTCCACCGAGGCGGGCGGGCGGGAGGCGCCCGTTCCGGGGGCGCCGGGCAGGGCCGGGCTGGGAGCCCGGGAGCTTACCTCGGCGCGCGGGCCGCGGGAGCGTGGGGCAGCGGCTCCTCCAGCCGGGGGGCTGTTGCTCGCGCTCTGGCGGTGGCGGCGGTCTCCTGCGATCTGCTGCTGCAGCCCGGGTGGTGGCGGAGGCGGCGGCGGCGGCGGCGGCGGTGGCGGTGGCGCCGGCGACAGCTCGGCCCAGGAACTGTCCGACTCCCGGCGGTGCGGGGCTGAGGCGTCCGGCCTCGCCCAGGTGAGGGGCGTGTGCCCGGAGCCCGCTGGGCGCGCCCGGCCCGGCCGACGACCCCTGGGCGTGGACGCGCCGAGGCTGGTGACGGTTTAGCAAGCAGACCCTTGCGAGGCACACAGACTGGGGCGAACGAGGCGGGACCGCTCGGGGGCTCGCTGACACTGCAGAGCCTCCCGCAGCAGCGCTGCCTTAAATCCCGCCTTTCCAGGCGTGCGCGCACAGCCGGGCTGCCGAGGCCCCGTCCCGACCCAGGGGGTGCCCCGCCGTCCTCAGCCTCGGCGCTCGGTCCCTGAAGAAGAAATGCTGGGCAAGGGCACCGGTCCCCAAACCGGGATGCCAAGCTGCGCCGTGAGGCGGATGTTTCGAATATCTGTCAAGCCAGAGTGAAACTCTCTTCTTGGAGATCGTCAGACCAAGAATTTGTTTTTCCTCTTTGACCAGCCCTCGGCGCGCAGACCTCACCGAGCAGCGTGGGCATTTTTGGCGGAGCCGGGAGCGGCGCAGAAGGCACCGCAGCCTCGCCCCGGGTCGGGGAGACTCGTGGGCGGGGGGCTCGTTTTCCCCGGATTTCTTTTCGGTGTTTTAAGTTTTCAAAACTAAAACATGTCATTGGTTACCCTGATGTAGGACATCTTCTGAAAATTGTGCAAACATGGCCAGGGTGCTTGGTTCTGGAAGGAAGAGCACTTGGAAAGAAAACATTTAAGGGGAAAGGAAAAATACTTTTAAAATAGCAGTTTTCTGAGATTGCTTCTTTGGGGAGAAGTTCAAAAGTAATAAACGAAGAGAGAGCTGTGTTATACAGCGGGGATTTTTTTTGTTTCCTTGCTTGTTTGTTAACCAGATGATTTAAAAATATTATTCTTTGGTTCTCATCTCAGATGATTGACACTAACTCCATAAATAATTAATCCAGCAGCTGTTAAATGTCTTGGCATAATCGTCCAGAGTAAATATCTTAGCGTCCAGCCAAAGCCAATGTCGTTCTCCAGTGTATATTTGAGATTTGACAAACACACATGCACACAACCCCAGAGCTTTCTAAAGGAGCAAGTTGTATTTATTACCCACGATGGAATTTAGGGTTATTACAGACAGCACCAGCACACCCAACGTACAAGCCTGAGAACAGGCATTAATCTGATAGCTTCAGTATTTTTAGAATCCAAATATCTTTACATCCAGGTAGGTAGTCTCACTAATTACTATGGGCGGTTATTGGTATATTTATTCTTAAAACTGTACCCTATTTGAAATTGCTACAGGAGGCAAGCACCAAAATTCAATCATTATAACCCAAAAGAACATGAGGTATGATAATTGCTTAAATTGTATTTTACAAAATTATGATCTTAAGGTCTCTTCCCATTAGTAAAGGTTATATGGAAAACAAGTCCTTCATGAGTCCCTGAAGGTCAGTAAGATGGGGCTCTGTCAGGCTGAAACAGCAGGAAATTCCAGAGGTGAAAACCTTCCACGAGAGAAACACCCAGCTTCCAGTGCCCTGCACTTATGATTTGGGAACAGTGTGGTTGTGGTAGTTGTTATGGAGCTCAGATAAGTATTGGTATCTCCAGGTCTCTAAGGTGCATAGAAAGGGGGAGGGCCCCTTAAAGCCTCCAGTCAACACTTTGGATTGCACTTGGAGGCAAATGAGTAACCTCTACAGAGTGGAACACCTGTGAGAAGTGTTCCCTGTGGCTTGCACAATTTAGCAGTGTGCTCATTTTTTATGTCCTGCAAACTGCAACTATATCCCTCTCTCCTCCCTGGCTATTTTTAATCACCTATAGCTAAGACTTATGGTGGAGAATAATTTGAGGATTGCATTTCCTGATGACAGCTGAAAGAAGCATAAAATACATGCAGACAACTCCCAATTTTTCACCTGTGACATTACTGAGAACGGTGTCCTTCATGTCTTTAGACAAGGCAGGATTAAGGCCTCTGGAGGCCCAAGCACTTAAACAATTGCAGTGACTCCCTTCTTAATGCACTTAAATATGGAAACAACATTAAACTAAACAAAAGATTTAAATGTGTAGAAAAAATTAAAATAGCTTCTCTTGAGAAGGTTTTCTGATTGCAAATGTGTTCCTATTGGATAATTTGTCATTGTGTCTTTCCATGCTGTCTGATATAGAGGATCTTCCTGTACTCAAACGCTCCTACCACCATTTGCCTCGAGCCATTTGCTGATTCTCAGCAATGATGGAGTAAACCAACTCAGAGAACTGTAGCTGTAGGCAAGGAGCATCGGGAGAGTGATCAGGATTGCAGCAACATACAGGGCTAATACATCAAGGAGAGGGCCCAACCATGCACTGAGGAGGAATATAGCAGAAAGGGATTAATTTAAGCCTTTTTCTACTTTTTATGTTTATGAGGTATGAGGGGACTTCAAAAAGTTCATGGAAAAGTGGAATTAAAAGATAAGAATAAAAAGCATAAACTTTATTTCTCAACATAAGCTCCATCAAATTCAAGACACTTTTGCAAGCAATGATACCTGCCATTTAGTCCATTTCTAAAGTACTGAGAGTCCTGGGAATTTAATCATGTCAATGCAGTCTTTTTTACATCATTAACTGAAGAAAAATGGGTGCCTTAAAGATTGTTTTTAAGGTTAGAAAACAAAAAGAAGTCAGAAGGAGCCAAATCAGATCTGTAAGGTGAATTCCTAATGATTTCCCATTGAAAATATCATAAAAATGCCCTTGTTTGATGAGAGGAATGAGTGGAAACATTGTCATGGTAGAGAAGGACTCTCTGGTGAAGCTTTCCCACTTTTCTGCTAAAGCTTTGGCTAACTTTCTCAAAACACTCTTAGTAAAAAGATGTTATTGTTCTTTGGCCCTCCAGAAAGAAGGCCGGTGCCAGATGCAGCTGTCCTAGAATTGTAAGCCAAATAAACCTCTGTTCTTTATAAATTACCCACCCTCAGGTATTTCTGTTGAGGCAACACAAAATGGACTAATACAACAAGTAAGCAGTAACTGCAAGTGAAGACAGGCTAAAATGTAAAGAGGTGCACTGAGGTCAATTGAGAAAGCTTCATGACAGTGCCAAAGCTGAAAGAATAGGGAAACAGCCTCAGAAAATTTAATTCTGAATATGACAGTCCAAGATTGCTGTCAAAGAAGCTGAGACTAACACTCAAATCTTCTGTCCCCCAGACTTTAGGTCTTTTCATAACCTCATGCTATTGCTCATGCTGTCCCTTTTCCCCATTATCACTCAACTGGGTCTGTCTTCTTCAAGGAACCTTTTTCAGAAAATCCGCCTGAGCTACAATGATTTCAACCATTCCCCTAGAATATGCCTGTATTTGCATAGAGTTCTTCAGTTAATGTTTGATGTTTAAATGATTGTCATTTTACTTTAGGCTCGATCCCAATAGCTTGAAAACTCTTGGAGAGTTCTTGGGTAAAGGGCTCTGACCACAAAGGGAATCCACAAAATACTATCATCTAGGACAGCTTCAGTAGAAACCTGGGATATTTTGTGAGGATTATGATGGCCCCTTAAACTGGCCCCTTACAAAAAGATGAACTTTGGCCAACAGTAGGGAAGTAAAAAATGTGAGCAAAAACTATTTTCAAATTTAGAGGATCATTATATTTAATAAGAATGAGAAATGGAGGAAAGGATCAGGGACCCAAGGGGCAAAGTGAAAAATGTAACATACTAAAGGGAGGACAACGGGGAGATTCTAATGTATATATCTCATTCCATCTCATAAACATTTCATTCCAGTATAATGAAAGGAGAAGCAGCAGCCATTGTTTATAGTAAAACCATTTTCCTTTCTATGGATTGTAGATGATAAACTCCATGTTGTTTACCATTGTATCCCTAGTGCCTAATGCAAAGACTTGTACTTTAAACACATAATTGAAAGAAAATGAGCCGAAAAGCTGGGTACCAATCAAGCTTTATTAAAGAAAAGGAATCTGCTGGGCTGCACTCAAAATAGAGAGCAGCAGCTGGGGCTGTCCTCAAAGTGGAGAGCAGTACCAGAAGTTGGGGTGGGAGAGCTTATGCAGGCTGTAGGGCGCCAGGGCTGGCTGAAGCAATCGATGAGGAGCATTACACTAGTGCTGAAGCTCCACCTGGCTGATGCAACCGTGGTGGAAAAGGGCACCTATGCAGAAGCCGAAAGGGTTTCCATTTAGCAGAAGTCATGAGGCTTCTCATAAGAAAAAGGGGGTGGGGGCTGGTGGCCATTTGGTGTTTGGTCTTGCCTAAAATGGTGCTGGTTATGTTCAAAACCTGTCAATAATATTTATTGAGGAAATGATTGTATGCCTGGACCTGGCTTCTTGAAAATCACTTTCTTTGTTGCAGAAGGGAATCAGATCATCCCTTTTATACCTGTGTGAATAAGAATGGAATATCACTAGCTGCATTCAGGCTTGTGTTGAACACCTACAACTGTCTCGGTTCGGTCCTAGACTAACCACTGCAGGTAGGGGATGAATGTAAACAAAATATAAAAAATTTCTAGCTTTAAGGATCTGGCAGTCTCATTGGAAAAATGAGATGTGAAATAGCTACCATCTTCAAGGAGTTGTTTAGAGAGGTCCAGATAGTTGTCCAAAATCAAAGGATGTTGAGAGGTCAAAGGCTACAATGTATTTGGAATTCGCCAAGAAATAGGGGTCTTCTTCCTCAGCCCTCTCAACTCCTTTCCTGCAAACCTACCTTAAGGTGACTAAGTTGAGAATGGCTTCAAAAGCTATGGTAACCAGTTGTACAAGTAAAAAACAGGAAAAGTGAAATCAAGTACTCTGCAAATTGATATTACACTGCTCTTTGTAAGGCATGTGAAGTATTATAAAGGACTAAAGAAGGAGTAGGATATAATATCTACTTTCAGTGGAACTTACAGTCTAATTGATACTTTTGATTAATTTCAAGAAGTAGCATTCAAGGAGCTTTTAAAAGATCAGATGAACTTGAGTTAGAACTGTGGCTCTGCCAATTTGTGATTTGGGGTATATCCCAAACTTGCTGATTCTCTCTGTCCCTGTCTGTAAAGTGGTACAGTATTAATAATTTCTCCCTCATAGGATTCTTATGACAATAAAATGAGACAATGAGCATATAGTGCCCGGAACACAGCATTCTTCAATAAATGCTAAGTGTTGGCTATTCAGACAGAAGCTTTTTAAAAATTATTCGACACTATAAATTCAACATTAGTAACTTAACTGAAATATGGCATAGGTTAAAATGGAAAACCATTTTAAAAATACAATTTGAATTCAAAAGGTGCTAGTCATTAGGGGGCTTCCACAGTTACTAGGCAGTTGTGCATTAAGTGCACAAGGGAGCAAACTGAAGAACTGAGCCTAGGAAATAAATCAACGTTTTTGAAAGGATCATTACCACAGCTTCAGATTTACAAAAAGTGGAAGAAAATCAAAATTGCAAATGCAGTTCGCATAAGATTAATTATTTTATATTTATCTCAGAGTAAAGAGCCAAACAGGGGAATATGTGCTAACCAGGGTAATCACCTTGCAATCTAATCAGGAAAGTATTGGGGGTATTGTGAAATCAGTGCAACCTACGTCTTAGGGCCCACAGCAGTGCTGGATTAGGTTTCAAAGGGACAGATGCATAAAAAGAAAGCACTGTTATTACTGCAAAGCCATGGTTAGGGTCTAGAAGGAATACCTTTACAATTTTGATCACCTCTGGACACAAAAGATATTATTTCCTCAGAGAGGGGGCACAAGGTCACAGCAAAGCACCAATTCCACTAGATCTCAAGAAAATAAATCTTTATGAGGAAAGGGGAAAACAAGCAGAGCTCAGTCACAACGGGGAAAAGTATTTAAATAATTAATTTTAAAATATCAAGATAAATCACAATGGGTTCAATGCAAAAAGGGAAGATGCATGTTAGTGAGCAAGGAGTTTAAGTCCATAGCCCTCGTCTGTTAAGAGTATTCAAAGAAAAAAGGAAAATGAAAGGGAACTCAGTCTCCAGTTCAAAAATAATTATAAGCCAAGAGGACAATTGTTTTTCAAAGAATACTAACGATTCACATAAAAACAATCCCCAAAGACAGCGAGAAAAAAAGAATAGCATAGCTCCTCAAGAAAGCATGAGCTTTAACAATGAGTTTTATATCCTTTTGCCTTCTGAGTACAGATGCCTACAGTTAGGTTTTAAAGATAATACAGTTAGATTTAAAAATGGAACAAAAACACAAATTGACAACTCAGAAACAACCATAAGATTTCCATTTAAAACAAACTCCTACACTTTTTTATATTGATTATTTTAGAGAGAAATTTTCCATGTCAAATTTGAAACTTCTGCTTAAAATTAACTTGTTAGCCTTAAAGATCTAGCAATCCTATCATTTTTCATCAAACATGTAAGAAAATGATACTTAAATTACCTGATCAATAAAACTTCAAAATTTATTATAATTCATTGCTATCCATCGTGAGTGGGCAGACACCCTTAAAACAATTAATATAGGTGATTCTGAACAAACACAAATTTTTTTTTTTACTAAACCTGAGTTAGGGCTTTTAAGAACAAATGATATAAACACTTATTGCATTAATTTCTCATCACATGTGGAAGTTTAAATAAAATACAAGATATTCTGACATTTGCAAGATGTTCCTGTACCCTCTTAAATACAATTTAGAAGACTATTGGAAAATTTTATGCTCTCTCCCTTCTAGTTATAAGTTGCTCTAAAAGTCCTAAACATATATATATATATTTTCTACTACATTTTAGACCTTGTATTAGTGTGTTTGTGTTGCTATAACAGAAATCCCTGAGATTAGGTACTTTATAAAGAACAGAGGTTTATTTGTCTCACGATTCTGGGACAATTGCATCTGGCACGGGCCTCAGGCTGCTTCTACTCATGGCAGAAAGTGGCAGGCAGCTGGCGGGTACAAGCAGATCACATGGTGAAAAGAAGAGAGAGAGAGAGAGAGAGATGGGAGGTGCCAGGGTCTTTTAAGCAACCAGCTCTCATGGGAATTAACTGAGCAAGAACTCACTTACTATCCCTCTTCCCCCAGGGAGAGCATTAATCCATTCATGAGGGATCCACCCCCATGACTCAAACAGCTTCCAGCACTGCCACATTGGGGATCAGATTTCCACATGAGTTTTGGAGGGGACAACACATCCAAACTCTATCAGACCTTACTGCCAAATATGAAGATAAAGCTCCTATTTACTTCCCAAGTAGTTGTTAAAGTAAATTATAATGAGCATTTGTGAGATGTTTTATAGTTTGCAAAATATTTTTCTGTTTGCTTCAGTCCTCAGGAGAACACTATGAGGAAGGTATATTTATTTTCCTGTATTAAAGACGAGGAAACTGAAGTTTAGAGGGAATGAAGAATATTAGTACGTTTCTGTTGCTTATAACAAAATACCTGAAACTTGGTGATTTAAAAGAAAGTGAAATTTATTACTCACAGTTTCTGAGTCTGGGAAGTCCAAAATCCAGGGAACACATTTGGTGAAGGCCTTGGTCATGGTGATAGTGACAGCAGAGTATCACATTGTGAAAATGGTGGAACAGAGAGAGGGACAAACTCTTCATGCTCCCCTTTTAAAGCCCTAAGAACCAAGCCCATGACCACCGTTTTTGATCCATTCACCAGGGTGCGGTCCTACAACCTAATCACTTCTTCAAGGCTCCACCTTTCAATTAACATAATAGGATTTCCCACCCTCAGCAGTTAACAGTGTGGATTAAGTTTTGGGGGGACATTCAACCCAAGGCAGGAAGGTATATTTATTTTCCTATGTTAAAGGCGAAGAAACTGAAGTTTAGAGGGAATGAAGAGTATCATGCAGCTAGTAAGTGAATGCAAAGCTAGAACTCAAGCCCTGCTCATCCAGCACAGGGCTCGTACTTTCCCCATTGCAGGTCCCCAGAGCAATCTGAAAGGAGAGTTAGCAGGAGAGTTTCTAGTGGAGATTATTGAGAAACTAAACAGGATTTATAAGACACTTTGAAGTTTGCAGAATACTGCAAAAAGTAGTGGAGAAGAAGATATACATGAGCAAGACAACTATCAACCAATGGTACCTTTTGTTTCTATACAGTTTCTAAAGTGTTTTGTACGTATTATGTCTGTGGAGTATTACAGTAATCTATGGAGACAAGGCTGATATAATTAGACTTGTCCTAGGAACTGGAGTCCTAGGACTGAAAATGACAACTGAAATTAGAATTCAGGTCTTCTATTCCTAGTCCAGTTTTCTTACACTGTAAGAGTGGTTTTCAAAATATGGCCCCCAGTCTGGAGGCCAGAGTCTGCTGATGGCTGCAAAATAACCTAAAATGTCTGTAGGGCCATGTTTTTTTTTTTTTTTTAAAGTCTTATGTGTAAGTTCAGATCAATTTCTTATATAGTAAAACTAAGTGATTTATAAAGTCTTCAAGTTTGTTGATATTCTTGTTATCACCAAGTTCTCTATCCACTAGAAAGTGTGAAATTATGGATGTAGTTAAGAGGAGTTTGTTTGCCTAAGTCATGAATGCTTAGAAACCAATGCACCACAGATGATGGGTCTTCAAAAAGTTCATGGAAATACATATTACGAAAAAATTATGCATAGATTTCAAAAACTGTTTTGCACCAAAATAAACTTGCACTAACTTGTTATAACATGTTTGAACAGGATCTAGTGTAAGACATGAAAAAGGACATGACATCAATTTGAAAAGAACCCCTATCAGAGCAACATGAATTCTGCTAAAACTGAAGTAAGAACAAACATCAAATTGATAGTGAAGCTAAGTGAAAAATTAGTGAAATCATTGATGCTTTACAAGACGTTCACAGGAACAATGACCCAAAGAAAGCAGAAGTTTGCAAATGGATAATTCATCTTAAGGAATGAGACAATGTTGAAGATGAAGCCCACAGCAGCAGACCATCTACATCAATTTGTGAGGAAAAAATTAATCTTTTTTGTGCCCTAATTGAAGAGGACTAACAATTAACAGCAAACAATAGCCAACACCATAGACACCTCAATTGGTTTGGCTTACACAATTCTGACTGAAAAATTACAGTTGAGCAAACTTTCCGTTTGGTGGGCACCAGAACTGTTGTGCCCAGATCAGAGCTTTTAATGAAGATTTTAAACTAAAGGGAACAAGATCCTGAAGCACTTCTTCAAAGAATTGTAAAAGAAGATGAAACATGGATTTACCAGTATGATCCCAAAGACAAAGCACAATCAAAGCAATGGCCACCAAGAGGTGGAAGCAGTCCAGGTAAAGCAAAAGAGGACAGGTCAAGAGCAAAGGCGATGACAACAGTTTTTTAAGGATGCTCAAGGCATCCTCAAAACCTAAATAGGTAGAGTAAATAGGTAGGTTACCACATTCTGAAAATTTATTTGCTAAAAAAAAAAAAAAAAAAGTTCTTCAGAAGGCCCGATTTTGTTTCCCATGGAGTAATTGGTAATATCTGGAGACATTTTTGGTTGTTACAAGACGGAGATGCTGTAGAGGGTCAGGGATGCTCCTAAAGAATCTGCAATGCACAGGACAGCCCCCACAGCAAAGAATTATCTATCAATAACCAAGGTTGAGAAATTAATTTAAAGGACAATTTTGTGTAGACAAAGGACATGCAATGTTCATACTCACTGAAAACAAACAAAAAACCCATTTATTTAAAATATCGTGAGAGAGCATCAAATTAGCAGACTTTTAAAAAGTCCTAAAAAACAATTTTGGCAAAGGTACGGTGATATGGATATCTATTCATTGGTGCAACTTTTTCTGAAAGTACTGTTTGCCGTATTTGTCAAACTCTTAAAATGATTATTCTTTGTTGACTCAGTCAGTAATTTCAATCTAGGACTATATCTTATGGAAATAATGCTAAATGGAGGGGGAAATGGGCCACCCAAAATATTTATTATAGCTTTACTAATGATAGGAAAAACTGAAGGCAATCTAAGGGGAATGGTTAAACACATCCCATTAAAGGAATGTTACGTAGCTGTTCTTGATGATGTTTGTTAGAACTTTGCAGTAACTTGGAAAATTATTGACTATAATGTAAAGGGAAAAGGAGAAGATAACTGTAATATAGCATTATTGCAACAAGTTAAAATAAATTAATTCATGAAAAGATTGAAGGAAATGCAAAACTCGTTAATATAAATCTACTTACAAAAGTTTGGACTGACATAACATTTCAAGCACACTATATAAGTCACATTATATATACTTGGATACAACTTCAAGATTGCATTTCATGCTGTACCATCTGATATTGCTCTCACATGTGTTGTTTTCCTGATTTAAAAACCTGGGAAGACAGAGTTTGCTTGTTACCTTATATATTATACTGAGGATGTAGTTCTATGTTATATGAGACTATTAAACAATCGGGCATACTCTCATACACTATTGATGGCGCTGTAAATTGATACAACCTCTCAGAAAGTCACCTTATTAGTGTGCATGTGCTTCAACACAGTAATTCCACATTATCCTAGAGACACGCTAACACATCTACGCAAAGCAGCATGTACAAAGATGTTTATTACATTATAGTTTGAATAAGGAAACATCGGAAGCAAACTAAATGCCCAACAACACAGAAACGAAAAGATAAATTATCCTATTATGCATTAACTGAATATTTTATAAGTAGAATGTATTCACATGTTAACTTTTGTCACAGAAGTAATAAATGCTTTTCAGAAAGCAATCGGTGGAAGAGAAAGTACTATAAACTCTCAGCTTTAGCAGTGTTGTGATGCTCAAGCTAGTTCAAATATCTGCTGAAATTTGAGGGTTTTTGAAATTGAAAGTTTATCTGTTCTTATCTATGTATTTATTTTGTTTAACAGAAAGTAATAAATATTAAACACATTTAGACAAGGAATGAAGAGGCATAGCCTATCCAGACTAGCAGTATAATGCCATTTAAGCTTGTGCAAAGAATCAAAAAATTTAATTTCATCTATTTTCATCACAAACACTCATTGTATTCCCTGGCTTAGGTGAGTTTCCCTAGTGCTGGGGGCTCAGGCTTCTCAAGACAACTCCTGCCATCTCTGGACAGGCTTATTTATTAATGTTTCTTTTTCATAGTCATTTTAAATTTACCATGTTAATTTTCCTCACCTCTATTTCAAAAGTTTATTTCTTGTAAGTAATTTTCAAGTTGCCTGCCAGGCTCCCTGCTTATCCTCTTCTGTTGAAAGAAAAAAAGAATACTATCAGGGTGGGCCATCTGAAGCAAAAAAAAAATTGTCAGGGCACAGCACATCTTTCTTGCCCTATGTACACTCCAAAAATAACAACTACATGTCCTGCCTCTCCACTATTCTTCACCTGTGGTTCACACTCAGTCTTCTCTTTTCATCACTCCTGATATCCTGATATCCATACCCCAGGTCCTTTTCAACTATCCATTTCTTATCTCCTATTAACTTCTCATGGAACATTCAACCATATCAAAACCCCCAATTCACCCTCTTATTCAGCAAGAAAAGCTTAACTCTTGCATTCCTGGAAGGTAGAACCAATCCGACTTGAGCATCGTCAACTTTTTTCCTCACCACAAGGAACAATTCAGAATTTCTCTTACCTTTTCCTTCCAAGGTAAGGCCTCCTCCACAGACTCATAATGCCAATTTCTCTGGCTTCTTTTGATACAGCCCTCCTGTGTATTCTTGATCTCATTTCCTCATGCCTGGCTCCATCACTTGAGATAATAGCTGCATCTCTGCAATGTATGCCATCTCTGCTACTTTGCTCTCCTTTTACAGTTAATATATTCAGGGGTCTGCTATTTTCCAAATGAGAAAAACCAAAAAAGTCACTTGACTTTGTTTCACCTAAAATTGTCCCCTTTTGTTCTTTCCTTTGTCATCAACATTTATTTAGCTAATATTTTAAGTGCCTATTTGCACATAACACCCTGCTATCTCTAGCTAGTTAGACTGGTGCTAGGCATATAAAACTTTATAAGATATAATCTCTGATTTAAAAGCCTAATCTGTTTTGGGACACAAATACACAAGAAAGTTCTTGGAGAAACTGCCTCGTCTTGCTGTCTGCACTTTCTTACCTTCTCTCCAATCAGATCCATCAAGTTCTCAATCAAATTTCCACTTCTAGCATCTTCAGGATCTATTGATTCCTAATCTCAAGGCTTTTTCTCAGTTTTCCTCCTTTTTTGACCTTTCTTATTTTAGAGGCTTTTAATGGTTAAAAGAGTATTTTCATATGTGTGATCAAAATTAATTTTCACAATAACCCTGTAAAGGAGATATTCCACAGCCCCAATCCTCCACCCTCATTAATCAAATGAGGCTCAGGGAAAGTAAGTGGTTTACCCAAGGTCACCCAGGAAGAGCATGAAAGAACTTGGTTCCATATTTGCAGACCCCAGAGCCTCCACACTTCTTACTTTAACCCAGATACCTTTCACCACTGACTAAACAAATGACTAGATGCATCTATATTAATCACTCACGCGTACAGAATGCAGAATATTTGAAAACATTTTTCTTTTTCTGACCTAATCTATCAGCACTTTATGCAGCACGAGGCATGGAATTACAGCCCAGGAATTGTTGCTATCCAGGCTTCAACACAAAATACATGCCAACCTTAGGCATCTGAGTGGGGTGTTTGGAACCTGGCTGGGCTGAAATGCTGTCCTTGGGATTCCTGTCACAAAAGAACCTTACATGTGAAATAGCTTTATAGTTAAGACCTTTTTGTGCCTACATAACTCAAGCCTAAGTCTGAAGAGCCCGTAAGCCCTCATTTTATCTTATTTCCTTTACTAGAGGGTAACGTTTCAGTGAAGTTCTAATTTACAAATAATCACCTTCATTCAGGTATTTTTGAGTAATTAAAGAAATTGGGGAATCTTAAATACCCAAACTAAATTTACTGCTCAATTTATATAATGTCTGAGTTAATGCTTCATCACTTTCTTCCTTTCTTATAAAAATCATGAACATGAGGTATCTGGAATTGCTACCTTGTCTAATTTGTTTGTAGGTAACTTTAAAAAAAAAAAAACTGCCTACATCTGTTGTCTCAGGAAGATTGTTGTCTGATAAAGGTAGCTCTCTATCTGCTTTTTCTAAAGTAAGAGGCATAAACACATCTGGGTTTTTATCTTCTAAAGAATCTTTTGCTTATAATCCTAATTAGTTTAGTCATTTACTTTCATTTGTTGCAATCCTATTTGACCATTTTACTGCCATTTGAAATGTTTTCTGAAATTTGCTGCTTATTGTCTTTCTCTACTCAAGTATGGGTTTTTTAAAAAAAAATTTGGCTTGTTTACATAACTTTCTTTCTCCTTCACAATTTCTTCATAAACAGTTATTTTTAAATCTCTTCCATATGTCTACATAACTTGTCTAAGATCTCTGTTAGGCATTTATTTGCATGAAGTGCTGCCTTTTTCTTTCTTTTGCTTCCTTGGATAAATCCACCTTAATTTTGTCTTATTCTTGAAGAGTTTATGATTAAATTGAATAAAATCTTTATGTGTGTGATGTCAGTCCATAAAAAAGCTTTCGCTTATTGGATACCCACACCATGCACAACATTGTGCTAAACTGTGGGATGGAAAGTCCAGGTGGAAGGAAGACCATGAATGTAACACAAAACTTCTTCTATTCAGGGGAAATTGAAGTGTAACAAGGTGGACAGGATATCTAAACAATCAGAATTCAAGAAGAATATGTAAATATAGCAAGCAAGTTTAAACTGATTTCCTACGAATTCTGAGGGAATAAGCAGTAATGAGTTGGACTCATTGAAACAGGTTCTTGGGATTGATGGGCTTTGCTCAGGGAAATACTTGGGATGTCAGTGGTCCAGCTGGTAGTGGCAGGAGTATTCTATCTAGAGGAATGGCACAGAGATAGAAATAAACATTTGTTCAGACAATATCCAATTTGATGTTGGTTGAATGAGGGAATCAGTCAATGAGATACGGAAAATGAGAGAGCAGGGGCAAGGAGGTGAGAGTACAAGGAAGGAGAGGTGTTTATTGCTTCTAATTTGTGGGAATTCACATTATTTTGATTCTGATTCTTGTCAGTTACGTGTGCTGCAAATATTTCCCCCAAGTTTCTGTTCTGGCTTTCCTTCTTCCTTCTTCCTTCTTCCTTCTTCCTTCTCCTTCTCCTTCTCCTTCTTCTTCTTCTTTTGGAAATAAACTGATGAGCACAGTTCTTAATTTTAGAGTAGTCAAATTTATCAATCTTCTCAAGATTAGCACTTTTGTATCTTGTTTGAGAAATCCTTCTGTACCTGAGTTTAGAAAGGTATTCACCTATATTTTCTCCTAAAAGTTTTCAGGTTTAGCTTTTGACATTGAAGTTCTTAACCCACTTGCAGTCAGTATTGACAACCCACACTTTTCCCTACTTCAATTTGTTCAATGATCTCTCCTTTCCCCAGTGATCTACTATGTTCCTTCTAACATAAACTGAAAGTTGCCCAAGCCTACTTCAGTTTCTCTGTTCTGTTCTACTGATCAATTAGAAACACAATGTTTCTTATCATTGACACTTTTAAGTGCTGTGTTAATTACAATAACTTTAAAATAAATTGTTATATTTGGTCCAATGTTAAATCTATAGATCAATTTGTTTGAATATGATAAGTAGTTAGGTAGACAGATGAATAAATCTGGAAAGGACCAGTCATAGTAGTTTTCATGAACCCAGGATCATGATCAATCTAGTTGAATGCACTTGAGGTCCAAAAGTTGCCACGGATGGGGAGTAAAAGGGGATGCTTCTGAGTGCATTTTTGGTAAGGTAAGGATTCTTTTTTTTTAAGTCAGGTCATTCTAAATTATATAATGACATTGAGGGAAACAAAGTAAACACAAGAAAATAAAAAACAAGATAACTCGATGATTAATTTGGATAAACAACAACTGTAAGAAAAACCTGATACCTGTTTTGTAGTCCACATTCTTTGAGGGCATGGACTTATATCCAGCCCCTAAAATGATGTCTGGCAGATAATAGCCACTAGATAAATATTTCAGGCATGAATGAAAACCAAATGAACAATTGAACAGTAAAGAGCATCACGGACACAGTATATACATTTTTTCACTCAAATCTTTAGTTTAAACAAATGTATAGACTAAAGTTCTTCAGTTAGGGGGAAAATGCCTGAAATAACAGTTTTGTGCAGCTAACCAAATTATGTGTCTGCATCGCCATGCAATTGTGTTAACGGTCAATGGCATTTATCGCAGTCCAGTGGAAGGGACACTCATGCTAGATCCCGGGAAGAGCTGTGAAAGGAGATGCATCAGCCACGCAGGCATGGCCCCTATTGTTCTAGTTTCCATTCCTGCTGAGAAAACAAAATGAACCAAAGAGAAAATGTCAGAACACTTAGAGTAATAAGTGTAGGTTCACTAGGTGCAAACTGTGTGCAACGGTTCTGAGAGAAGGTGGCCCTTTGGAAGGTCAAGGTGAGAGGCAGTGAATCTCCTGTGAGAACTTTCTCACACTGTTCAGAGTCACGGTAGCTTCTTATAGTTCTTTAAACTGTGATCACAGCCCTTTGGTGAGTTATGATTAACATTGATTTCATATTATCTATATTTTCTATAATATTATCTATATTATATCATATTATCTATATTTATCTATATAGGTAAATAGATTATATATATCTTTGTTTTTGTCTGTAACTATAGATAGGTTTATTTTAGATTTAGGTATTGTCTCTATATAAATAGAATAGTTTCATAGAGTAGCAAATAGAGGGCACACATGGCATATATCAAAAATAAGAAATAAGTGCCAGTTTTGTAAACTTTTATTTCTGTTACTTACATGGTTTTTATATATATAAGTGTGTGCTGGGCTTTAATATAAACTATATTTCTTATTACTAGTTGGTCTGACATGTTTGAAAGCCACGGTGAACTAGCAACAAAAGGCACTCTGTGGCCAACTAAAAAGGCCATTACAAGAACAACTCCCCTTTCTTTCTCATGCACACATGGAGATTACTCCTCAAGGCCAGGCTGTAGTTACTCTTTGAGGCTTATACTTTGTTGCCATCTCTTTTCAGATTTGCAGCCAGGCAGCAATCTTTGTTTAAAACGACTTCCCTCATTTCTTACAGCTACTTGTAAGGCTGGAACTTCTGATTGTGGCTCCCCAAATATTTATAGCTCTGCCATCAGTTTAGAAGTTGTCCTATCTTTTGAGTCTTTATTCTGCCTACTCAACTCAGAGCAACACTCTTCAGCAATGTGGTGATATTGTTATCCCTGGCTGTTCTGTCATTCCCGGTCTAGCAGAGCAAAGCCATGATGAGCCCTGTAAACACAAATGAATCTCATACTATAATTTCCAAAATGTGTATGACTTATTTTCATTATATTATGTAGAAAGGGTTTATATTCATTAAACATAGCACCCGAGCAATTACACCATCTTCTAAGAATAAGTTTGTAATTATTCTGTATCAACTGTCTTGAATCATTTCTTTTCTGGACAAGCTTTGTAAGTTTTTGAAATTGAGAAGATAACATTTGAACTAGTAAAGTTGAAATTGTCAGCACTTTTCCTCCAGTGCTCATTTGTCAAAAGTTCTTGAGACAATGAAAAATAAATCTTAGCAGAAATAGGATAAACGGATTCTAGATATAAAGCCCAGTTGTATGTTTTTTTTGTTGTTGTTTTTTTAGTATCTTTTTTTTTTAATTGAGAGCAAAACAAGACAATCTAAGAACCTAGAAAAGTTCAGTCCTTACAGATCAATTTTTAATGCTTCAAATGAGCACATAGTTAGTAGGTATCTGCCAAATGAGAAACAACCTAGAGGAGAATCAAAGAGTTAGAACATGGAGCCAACAAAAAAGCAGGAGGCCAATAGGTTAGAGACTGCGTGCCCAATTTTTACCATTGTTGGATATTTCTAACTTCAGTGAGAACTCTGTGTACCACTGGACTTGACGTGTGCCCACGTGAGCAGGAAATTGCTCCTGTAGGTAATGAGCAGAACATGAAGCTGCAATTATGTCAATTATCTGTTACAGGGGAGAGTGTCAGAAGCAAATAGTACACGGGATAATGGCTTTTAAGTAAAGTTAATATACTTGAGTAACTAGAATGTGCTTTTCAATTTTATTATTTATTTTTCATGGAAAGAGAGACAGAAAATAAGAATGCTTTGAAAATAACATTAAATTTATTCTGGACAAATCAAATCGATTCACCAAAAGGTACATTTTGGGGGTAATACAAAAAGGAGGCATCTTGCTAAGCATATATTCCATCCACAAAAGACCAGGCCTTTCCTATCTCTTGGTGGATGAATCTCATGAACCTCATCTCATAAGAGAAGGCATGTTATAATCCTTTTTTTATCGTTTTCCACACTTGTGATATATTTTATCATACTGTGATTTTTGAAGAGTAGCTCATAGATGTTCTCCAGATTGCCCTTGGGATACTCTCGGTATACCAATATTTACTATAATATCAGCACTTTTGTTTCTGGATTAACTTAACTGGATGGTAGTCTCTTAAAGACATGGTAGATACATCGTCAGAGCCTTGTATTCTTTTAAAATGTACCATACTTCCCTCTGAATTTGAGAAGTATAGCTTGCCTAATTAAAAAAACATAAAGTCAATACTTCTCCACAAACTAAGTAGGTTTGGTACATTTATTACTGGAACTTGCCTTGGGTTGAGAGTCCCCCCAAAAGTTAGTCCCCACTGTGACAGTGTAAAGAGGGTGGGAAATCTTATTATGGTGATTGAAAGGTGGGGCCTTGAAGAGGTGATTAGATTATAGGAACATGCTGTAGTGAATGGATTAAAAATGGTGGTCACGGGCATGGTTCAGAGGGCTTTAAAAAAGAGTGAATAAGGAGGTTAGTCTCTTGCTTTCTCTGCTCCACCATTCTTGCCATCTGACACCCTGCATGGCTGAAGAGTTACCTCACCACATGTGTTCCCTAGACATTGGACTTCCCAGCCTCAGAAACTACAAGCGATAAATTTCATTTTCTTATAAATTACCCATTTCCATGTATTTAGTTATAAGCAACAGAAATGGACTAATACAGAACTAAATATATAAATGCTTAAAAAAAAGACAACCACCCCTATGAGTTATTTATTGATTTTGCAGAGAGTCTTCTTCTCCTATTAGGTAGAGATTATCATGAAGTTAAGAATTAAAATTATGTAACTTTATAAGATATATCTATATCTAATGTCCCTCATTTATTCTACCTTAGGGTTTTTTTTCTGAAGCTTTCAAACTCTGTAACAAGATTTTGGAGAAAACACAGAATATCCTAATTTTGGATTTACAGTACTAGGTAAAAGAAAAAAATATAATACTTGATATGAAACTATTTGTCCAGTATCGCCTTTGATCCTGGAGAGCACTCTGACCTCTGCTCTCATAATTTGTAGGGAAAATGAGCAGTACCTACCACTGTAATTCTATAAGTAAATTGGCAGCTAACAGAGAGAATTAAGAGCTGAGTGTTGTAAATCTTCCCTTTTAAGAGTGCAGGATTTTTATATTTAAAGAAAACACACATCTGTGTTTATACCAGATGGTATGTAGACACTTCCTATTATTATTCATTCTTCTGTCCATCACTACAGATGTTATAAGTATCTTTTACACTTCTCCCCTCTCCCACAGGCTAAAAACAGAACCTAGCATTAAACATAACAGTAAATGAAGAGGCAGAGAAAACATGGAATAAGAACCAGGTGCATAATAAGATTAGTTTTGTCCTGTACCACTTGATCACTTCAACAAAACAATAAACTTGCAGTGTAGTCAAAGCTACATTTCTTTCTTTCTTTTTTTTTCTTGCATGGATAACTCTAGAAGAGAAATTGGCTCTTCCATTCATACATTGGACTTTACATAGTATCATATGCATAGGTGATTGCCCTTAGGTTTGAAATCCTAGTTGAAAATCTCTGATCTGTTTCTTCAGTCCTTATTTAGCTGTGTTTATAACCTAAGAGCTGTATCAAACTTGTAATGAACAAACATTTGACTCATATTTTCTGACTCCACACCATTCAGTGTTTAATTCAATGATATTATCTGGAGTCAAGTCAAAGGGTGCAAATTCTGTTACCAAAGAATATACTGACAACGTTCTACCCAGAAATAAAGCTTTAACAGAAGGACACAGTATTAATCTACCTACACAGTGGTCCAGCCAGGAGACACTGAGGCCTTCCCTGGCAGCATCCCCAGCTCCTGCACCATCCTCTTCTCTCTGGGGACAAGGGCAAGGATGTAGAATATTCCCTGTCCTCAGCTTCACTGATTCATTGACCGATATCTATTGAGGGGCTACAGAGCAGGTACAGAGTTTTTCCTAAAAACTTTAACATCTCAAGGACTTTATTTTCAGCATCACTTTCTTTCTATGACTTCAAGACTTTGAAGAACTTTGAAAAAAATTTCATTACCAAAAATATTGTGGAACCCAGACTTGAGAATGAAACTAAGTCCATTCTCCATAAAATCCTTTTGCGGGTAATGCAAAAAGGAGGCATCTAATCCAGCTGATTTCCCTGCAATATCAGCTATATTTTAAAGATTCCTGAGCAAAATAAGAAGCAAAGTACAGTTTTCTTAAGCTGAACTTTCCTCTAATTGGCTGGTGAAAAGATACAGGTTTACTTTAAAATGGTTTTATGTAACTAACATTTTCCAAGGTTTACTCTAAGAGGAGGAAGGAAAATGACACTGCGTAAGATCACAGAATAAAGGATTTGTGTCATTGGGGTACTGTTCTTGCAAAATTAATAGGTTCCAAAATCAAGCAAGATGATTAACACTGGCTTTCATTTGATCTTTAAGCCACAATGACAGGCACCGTATGCCCTGACTTTGCCTGGCATTGTGATTTGATGAAAAGAGAACTCTTGGAAGATGAAGGGAAAAAAAAGAAAAAAAAAAAAAAAAACCCTTCTGTATTGGGTCAGAAACTTCTTGATTGATGTACCCAGTTTTTGATTTTTTAACCTTGATCAGCTATGTGTATATGGCTATTTTTTCCCCAAAATAGCAGGATAAAAGGTGTTAGTTTTTTAAACACAAGTGACAATTTTATAGAAGGAAAGTGATAGACAGCTTCATATTTTCTAAAGGAAATGCCATTTGCAAAGATATAAACTATGCTGAGGAGAATAGGGGAGAGAGGATGTGCTAATCGTGGGTATACTTTTATAACAAAATCACCATGAAATTGCAGTTAAACAATCAGTTTTGGAAGACTGTAAGGTCTGGATTAGAAGATGGTTAAGGCCACAGAGTACATTGGTTTGAATTAATATACCAGCCATACTCTATCATTTCTCAAAATCTGATAAGAATGAGATTGGGAACCTGAAAAATTAACCTTCGTAGTTTCCCTGTATGTATCTCTTATTAGGCTAAAGCACTGTGGAAACCTAGAGCTGTCGTGAAACCAACCTGGAGTCACCCCCACTGTTCTTGTTAAGATTCTTTTCCTGTTGTTGCTTTCCATAACTCAGAAGTCTGCTCCAAGATGGTTTATACTCACCAAATCACCTGAACTTTCATTTCCATCCCACTCTGTTTCCTGTAATGGCCCCTAACCCCATTCTGCTCCCTGGGAACTTCAGTCTGAGCCTGATCCATGATGACTTACCTTTCCTGCCTAATTTTACTTCCAGAGATTTCTTCAGAGACCATAGCTGCTTCTTTACCCTGCATAGCCACTCTTCAAGGAATTTTCAAAATCAAAACAAATGAGGACGTGCTTTATATCTTCACAAAGAAATTCTTTATTCACATCTGCCTCTATCATAGTTGTGAGAGTGTTTGGGGGTGTGGGACCATGTACACCTGCCTGCTCAATTAGTCTGACTGCCTGATCACAGAATCATAGGGTTGAAAGGTCAGATAGTATACTCTTTTTCATAAGAAAATTTTGTCCTCAAATCTCTCAGTATTATTCATTCAAAGAGTATTTTGTGTGTCTAAAATGAGCCAGACACTGCTCTGTATAAGTGTTAGTTTTAGTACTGAACAAAACAGAAAAATATTCCTGTCCGAATGGAGCTTACATTCTAGTGGAGCCAGAATGCTACTAGATGACACATGAATATGTAAAACATAGAATAGGGAAGATAGTAATAGGTGCTAAAGAGAAAAATGAATCAGGGAAGAGGGATACAAAATAAAAGAGGGAGGTTAATATATTAGGGCAACCAGGGAAGAGCTCCCTGAGCAAGTGACTTCTGTGTCATGTTCCGAAAGATGGAGTGAGCTGTGCACTCTCATCTGGGGGAAAGGTGTTCCAGACAAAGAGAACACATACAAAAGGTCCTGTGGCAGGCAAGCACCTCGGGTGTCCAAAAACACTGAGGAGGCTGTTGTGGCTTCAGATAACAGGTTGGTGAGAAATCATTCTCCTCTCAAAGCAGAGGAGATGCACTCGCCTCCCAACCCAGTTTCAGGGCCACATGAGAAGACCTGGCACCTGGAGAAGGGAGTAGAGATGCTGTGATCAAGGACAACAGTGTGGGAGGGCAAAGCCCTGTTTCCCAGGCATGGCTCATCTGGTCACCTTCAGTCTTCTCTCCGTACTCTGGGTACCGTGTTCAATGTACACATCTCTTCCAGGAAGGATGGATAGAGGCAGTAATCTTAGACAACCAGTGGAAATCTGTTACCTCAGGCATATTTAAGATAAGGTACAAAAGTGATTTTACACACTGAGTATTTAATTTCCTCTGTTTCTTTTTTCTGCCAAGGTTCTTTCTCAGTCCTACATCATCTTGCACAGGAAGTCACTGTTGAATTCCATGCCACAGCTTTCTGCAGGACCTAAACCAACTACAATTAAGAATTGAGTCTCCAGGGATCTTTTGACCCCAAATTGGCTCATCATCTAGGAAAATGTCTCATAGAGAAACCAATGAAACTCTCTGGTCTCAGAAAATTCAAAACCAAACACACACACACACACACACACACACACACACACACACACACGAAAACGAGCTGACATCTTAGACAAAACAAAAAGCAGCACTTTCATGACCTCCTCTGAGGCAGTGGTTCTTAACCTTTCTTCAATTACGGACCCCCTGGAAAATCTGATGAAAGATAGGGAAAATGGTTTAGAAAATGCATACTCGTACATATTCAATTTCAAGGGAATTATAAATTCCATGAAACGAAATGGCTCTGTGGAGCTGGGATTCAAAATACGTGCTTTAAAATTTTTTCTTTCCTTTTCAAAGGAGCTGAAAATTTCTCATATTTAGATTTGTCAATGTCCTTCAAACTTCAGTTACAGATTTACTATCTCCACTTACTATAAACACACGTTAGTTTACAATTCAGTAATCAGAATCTAATCTCCCTCCTGACATCAGAGCAGACATAAGACTGGAGCTAGGGAAAGGAGTTAGTGACAGAATTCAGCACAGACTATCTGCCTTTGGAGATGCCACCACCAAACAGCTTCAGGAGGTACCCTCCAGGCACAGTCTTCATGAACCCTGCTCCTCGCCAGCATCTCTGTGATGCTGCTAGGAGCCCTGGCCCTAGGAGAAGTACTGAGTTATGCAAATATTTTTCTGTCTTAGAAAAAGCTTTTTCCCCCCTCTGTATCAGTGGGTGTTCCTCTGTCCTACCATTTATTTGCTGTGCTCACCTGGAATGGCCTTTTCTTCATGAGCAGTAAAGCTCTGTTCCAGCATGTAAAGGAGAAATTAAGGAGGGAGGAAGAGAAAGATTCTGCCTGCTGATATTTTTCTCATCTGTGCACCTGTTAACCTACAAGAGCCCTGTGAATTTGAGCTTAAACACTGAAGTAAAAAAAAAAAAAATTAAATCCCCTTAAAATAATGTCTTTACTGCCAGGAAATGGTCCAGAAGATGGAAAAATTTAAATATGCATATATGCATTGCTTTTTGTTTTTGTATATATAAAAAAAGAGGTGCTGTTACTCTTATTTTAATAAACTGCAAAATGCTTCTCCCACTCTTTTTCTGTTCCCACACACCTTCTTCTTTAGCTGCATTGGTTTGTGAACTCCTTGTTCATACCAAAGGAGTTTGCTAGGAAGGAAACGGTAATTTTTTTAGGATGATTGAAATCAACACTGCTTTAAGAAAGCAGTACTCACAGCCCTTACTCATTGGTATGTGACACATTTGCAATCCATGATATTGGGGGGGGTGGAGGACACTGGTTTTTGTTTTTGTGTTTTTCAATAAATGTATCCCCAGTGGCTTCTGGGAGTGAAATGAGTTATCATCAAGTCTTAGATCCAAGAACCAGGCTCTCAGGCACAAAGAAGTCTTCCTCTCCTCTTATCGCAAGCCAGGGCTCAGCCTGCTTGAGAAGTGCTCTGTCACTGGCAGAAGAGAGAGAGCAGTGCCTCTGAGGAGGGTTCCTGTGCTCTGGTTCCTTTTATAGTCTCCAGCTCTGTGGAGATTCTTCTTGCCCTTAATGAGAACTTCAATCAGAGAAATTCTCAGCAAGCTACAGAAAAACACAGCTGCAACAGAGACCAGGAAAGGAACTTGCTAAATTCCTAACTGGACATACCGAGAGGTCTGTGGTTGCTGCAGACCTCTGCAAGGTGTGGCACAGGTACCACACCTGGTCCGACATATGCCTACACAGATATCATGGATTATAGTTGGCCCTCCCCACAGAAGGAACACACTGTAGCAGTGGTTTTCACCTGGGGGGCAGTATCTGGAGACAGCTTTGATTATCATGACTTGGGGGCGGGCATTGCTACTGGCATCTGGTGGGTAGAGACCACGATTATAGCTAAACTCCCTACAATGCACAGGACAGCTCCCACAACAAAGAATTACCCAGCCCAACATTTCAGTCATGCTAGAGCAAT
The DNA here is from genome assembly GCF_027409185.1 of Cynocephalus volans. NCBI lineage: Eukaryota > Metazoa > Chordata > Mammalia > Dermoptera > Cynocephalidae > Cynocephalus > Cynocephalus volans. Next base: position 246,943,785 of record NC_084460.1, read on the forward strand.
TGAGGGGGTGGAGATTTGGGAGACAGGAAAACCAGGAGGTGTAGGAGCAAATTAAGGCAGAGGTCCTAGAGGTGGCAGAAGTTTAGCCTTTTTCAATCAAACCTCAAAGGTTCTGGTGATTTCAAAATAGGGAGGGGATATTTTTGACTGAATATATCATTTTAGAATCAGACAACAGTATCAATTTGCTGATAAAAACTGGAATATTGTCCTATGGCTACTGGAAACTAACGACTTCACCCTGTAGGTGAGTCTTTCATTTTCTGCGTATGCCTGCATGCTAAGAAAAGGGCAACCCAAGCGCAATCATGAGGCCCATCTGGAAGTAGGCAGTGTATAGATTGTAAATGAATAAAACTTGGGTCCTTTATGCCCCAGACAATGCTGATAAAAAAAGAGGTTACACATCCTTCTTTGAGCAAAACACATTATCGACAACCGGAGGCTTAAGATAAATGAGCTGTCTCCTGCCCCTCAAGATCACAGCACTGGGTTGGAAAAATTTCCTTGGAAGGCTGTGTCGGTGCTGCTTTTCAAAGAGTAGGCCCAGGTCCCTGTAAAGAGCTCCCTCCTCTCCTCACTAAATATCACCCTGGGAGAACTGACTGACAGCAGAGCGTGGGGAGGATGCCAGCACGTGCGTGAGAGCCTGAGCCGCCGTTTCCTGCCTTCGCCCTCGTGGACTTGACAAGCACAACTCACTCTGCCAAGAGTGGGCATGCCACCGCCCCTTTGCACCTCAGCAGCCTCCTAAAGAAGGAGGAGTTGGGTTCCATGATCTCTAAGGTCTCTTTCCAGCTCGAACGTTTCTAGATTCCTGTAGATGATCATTCTCGTGCCTGCAGAAGACTGCCAAATGGCTGTGTCCTTTGCTCATTGTCTTTGGTGGCCCTGCGTGAATGTCACTAGCACCACAGGCTGCTCTGCGGGTGACAAGTACAAAGGAGCACCCAGGACATTCATTTCTCTCAGCCCATTCTCTCTTTGAAGTAATGTCTTATATTCCCCCTCAAGGTTATGTGAGAAGGATTTTAATGGGCTGATTTTGTGTAAGGATCCAATGATAGAAAAACAGATTCTAGTCAGTGCTTTATTTAGAAGATCATTCCACAGAAGCTGAGGCTATTTCTAAAATAGTTCCCAAAGTAGCTTAAAAAGTAATGGAGATTCTAAAACCAGATCATTTCCTGATGGAAACTCTAGGCCTATTCAATTTTTAATTCTTTCTGAAATCAGTATGGTTTTCCTTTTTACCATGAAGGTATTTAGAATGAAGTCCTTGAATTTGCCCCTTGGACACATTCACACGTAGTGTCTAATTTCCTGATTCTTTTAATCAAGGCTTTCCTAGCTGAAATCATAGTAACTGTCTTTTGGGGAATTAGGGTACTTATTGCTATTTGTCTGACAAATACGTGGCATCAAATATTCATCATTTAAGTGAAATTAAAATATAGAATCACAAAAACATCATTATAATGATTTAAATTGCCCCAGTTTTAATTAAGGGATTAGGGCAAGTGGGAATTTGAAACATTATATAATGCACAATCAAGAGGCCATATTTCTATAGGTTTTTAATAATTTAAGGCCTTATGACTTTAAAGATAAAAGGTATGCATGGGTATTTGCCAGCAAAGAGTAATAATGACACTGGAGAAAAATAAGAATACATGACTTAAAAATGTAAAAACACAGATGTGCCAAGAGATTAAAAAATTACCTGCCAGTGAAATGTTCAATAGTCCCTAATTCTACCAGATTAAAAGCAATACATCAGAATAAAACCTCTCATATGAATGGAATATGGAATTCAGTAAAGTTGTTAGAAATCATACATCTCTCCTGAAAAAAAAAAAACAACTTATATATATATTTCCCATTTTACTAGAATCATCTTGCTTTCTTGTGGGAGCACCTTAATTTGAATGTTTGGAATTGATCTGAGATGTGGTCTGTGGATGATAAAACCTAAACACGTGGTTAAAAACTTTAAAATTAATTGACACTTTCATTATTCAGCTGGCTTCCAAAATGACTCCATATAAATTATATTGCCATATATAAATTGTTTGAACTTTAGCTGCCACATTTTCCACATAAACCAACAGCAGCTATAAACAGTGTTAAGTGAAGTGAAAAGTTGTTTCCCTATGGAAGGCTTGAAATGTGAAGTCTTTCATGAGTTTTAGCCTCATATACTTTCATAATCAACATCTCCTGTTGTATTTTTAATTAAAGTGATCTCAGTACTTGATGTGATGCCCATGGCTGTTGGCTACCCGAGGCTCATGTGTAGCACTGTGTCTTGATGCAGGCATGCATGGTTCTCACCTGGGCCATTCTCAAACTGCCAAAGGAGCAACTGGGCACTGTCAGGGACTGAGCATCCATGCACTTGCTCCAGTGGACACCTGGACCCTCAGAGATCTTTTTGAACAAAAAGCTTGGGAGATCACCTGATGTAATGTTCTGACTCTTAGCAGAATAATTGAGCCACCTATGTAAGATAGTCATTTAGAACAATACTACCCAATAAAATGTGATGAAGGCCATCTAATTCTAAATTTTCTACTAGCCACATTTTAAAAGGTAAAAAACAAACAGGTGAAATTAATGCTAAGAATATATATTTGTTTAGTCCAATATAGCCAAATCATTATTATTTCAATAAGCAGTCAATATAAAAATTATTGAATTATTTTTTATACCAAATCTTTGAAATTGGATGTGCATTTTACACGTGCAGCACATCTGGATTTGTACTAGTCACATTTCCAGTGCTCAGTAATCACATGTGACTAGGGGCTACTGGCCTGACAGTGCAGCTCTAGGCTATCAAAGTGGGCTGGAATGGCTTTTTGGTACTGAAGGGAAAAAAAGCCTGAGGAAGGGTAGTGTTCTCCCTGCCCCTGAGAGCATTGCTTAGTCCCAGAGATTCAGACAAAGCAATGCATATTAGATTTTTGTAGCTGGTTGTAGGGGCAATGTTCCTAGAAGAATAAGTTGTGTTCTATTCATACAACGGAACAGTATGCAGTAAGAAGAATGACTTATAACTACATGCAGCAATAAAGATGAATCTTACAAACAATAATATTAAGTAAAAGAAGCCAGATACAAAAAGGAATATATTTTATGCATCCAATTACATACAATGCAAGAAAACAAGCAAAGCCAATCTAAGGAGTAAAAAGTCAAGATAGCACGAGTCTTTGGTGGGGAGCAGTGACTGGAAGAGAACCCAGGGGGGCTTCTGGTGCTGGTGATGTTCTGTTTCTTGAACTGGGTGTGTTTTGTTTGTGAAATTCATTGTTCCATACACTGATAAAATATTTATTTATTGTTACACATGCTGTTATTCAATACAAAGTTATTTTAAAGGAAGATAAGATTCAAAGTACTAAACCTCTACATATTTCAGTTCTGAAACATAAACGCATACCACGTACAAATAGCATTAGAAAAAAAGATATATCAATGTTTCCGATTAATTTTTAAAAGTTTTGGATTCCAAAATAAATCTAAAAAATAAAATTGAATCTCATAGTTATTTACTTCTGGAGGTCAATTTCAAAGGTGGCCAGGAGTATGGGCACAGTATAGAAACGGGCTCAGGTTCAAGAATAGCCTAATAACTCTCGGTGTGGGTTTGGACATGGAAGGGACATTGGCAATCCACCACACTCTATCTTCCCCTCTGAAGAATGTTAGCCTTCTTGTCCTGAGTTTCCCCAATAGGTCCTGCAACCCTGAATTTAGAGTCTTTGCAATTGAACCTAAGAGACCGAGATCCTCAAGCTTGTCTATTAGACTCTGAAAGCCCTAGTTTAATCATGACAAATTGGAGCATCTTGGTAGACTTGGAACAAAAGTACATCTGATTCCTAGACTGTTAGTGGTGCATGATCATTACTGGTTCTTTGAACTGTACCCCAATGGAAATATGTTTGGAATATTTGCCCTATGTGTATCATTAAAGATACTTGTATTTTTAAGGCTTATTCTTGAGAAGTTTCTACCCATAAGAAAAATTACCGACAATCCTTAACTATCCCTGAATTTTAATAGTCAAAAGAAATAAAAATTAAAGATTCATCCTGTACCTCAGGATGCTATGAATCACAACCGACCCAAAACCTCTTCAAGAGAGTCCAGTTAGTAGATGTTTCTGGGCTGAGAGAGCCTAACACAAGAGGAAACTCTGTCAGCCCCAGATGCTCCTGTGCTTACTTTAGCCTGACCATATTCCTTATCAATTCTACTTATGTGCCATTGATATTGAGCACTCGAATAAACATTTTAACTTATTGACTGTCTAAAATGCTGCGACACTCCAGCAATCAGCATTTTAGACAATCCATAAGTTAAAATGTTTATTTGAGTGCCCAGTATTCAAGTCTGATGCCCTTAGCTCCCATATGTGCTTGGCTGATACTAGTAGATGTTTTTGAAGATGGTTTTTATTCAAGTCTGATGTCCTTAGCTGCCATATGTGCAGGACTGACACTAGTAGATGTTTTTAAAGAGAGTTTTAATTGTTGTTTAGATATCTGTCGTGATTAGGGTTGAAACCATGGTTTAATTATTTTTACATTATCATAAACCATTTTGGTTAAAGTCCTGTACCCTGTAAGTCTATTTTTTGTTGATTTAAATTCATGGAATTCAAATAATATGGATTGGATTATATAAAACTATGTCCCATCTTAAAAAACTTAAGATGGTGTAATCATTCACATTCAAAGATGAAGTTGCCTATATTTAAATATAAAGCTTGAAAATTGTGAACAATGTTGTCCAATCTCAGAATGGAACAGTGGCCAAGCCACAAAAATTAATTTTCCAACAATTCAAGAGCTTTGCTTATATTGCTTGAATTTTAAGGGTCCAGGTTGAAAACAATGATATTTCTTAAAATCTCCTTTCCATCCCTAATAATATTTTTATTATTTGCACAGCTTTTCCCACACATCTTCCCATCCACGTCCCTGCGTCTTTCCCTTTTTATCAAAACTGCAAAGCAATATGCTGCTTGTAGGAGGCAGAGGAAAAAACATGGAACAGGCAGTGCTTGACTCCTCTTTAGAGGAATAGGGGAAAGAAAGCCTGGGAATAAGCAAACATTGATCATTTTTGTTCCATCACACAGAATTGGTATCAGAATAGCATTGTCTAAGGTTGAGTTCCAAGGAAAGAGTCTCTGAGACAGAGATCTGCCTGCAACCACGTTACTGGGGAGAGCTCTCAGGAACACCACCTGCTAGAGCATGAGGAAAGCAGGATAACAGGGCTGAAGGCGAAGAACTGTGAGGCAACTGTAACAGAGGACTTCACAGTCCTACAGCAAAACACGAAGCTGGGACAGCCCTTCAGGATTGTCCCAAATTAAGATAAGGGGGCTCAGGCTTTGATACATCCTAATTGACCAGTCACTGGATGTGGGCTGCCCCAGGAGAGGTCTAACCTTGGGCAAGGCAGCACTCTGCAGCCAAGAGTGAGGGAATCGGCTCTGAGCTGACAGCAGCCAACATCCCAGGCAGCTGAGGGAAAGAACATCTCAGCCCAGAAGAGGGTGTATAGGTGGCACGTAAAAGCATCCACTAAAATGCATTGTATTAAAAGTTGTCTTTTCATACCCGATAACAGGAATTATCTGTCCTCACATTGCTACGTATGACCATTGTTCTTCATTTTATGATCTTTGGAACATCCTTGTTTCTAATTATTCTTTTGAAGGGCCTCCCATAAAGTAAGTTTGCTTACTTTTTTGTTTCAGACCAGGCAATGGTTAACCCCTTACATGGAAATCATTCTGCCAAAAGTCTTTGTAGAGTTCTTTATGCTCAAGCTCCCCACTACGAATGTTTCCCTTTGCTTTCTGTACTGCAGTTCTGAAATCTTTTTGCCATTTACCCTCTGCACACTTTCAGGCCAAGAAAAGTTCATTTTCAGCAGTAAAACTGCAGTGTAGTTATGTAGGCTCGATATTGGTGGTGGTAAGTAGGTGGCACAAATGAAATAGCTCTAGAATTTACTGCTCAATACTACATGCCAAAGTCTTCAAGCCTTCAGGAAATTTGGTTTTTAGCACATCTCAAATTTGGCCTGAATTCCCCAGCTATGTTGATGCCAATCCAGTTGCCAAGCTATAGATTTAGTTGATTCTATTTTCTCTTTCCCAATCTATATAACATATAGTTTGGAATTGCAAAAATGTGTTTTTGTTTCCATTGAAATACTTAGCTTATTTGTCTATGGCAAATACCCATATTTAACCTCAGTTTCCTCTAGGCTGACACTCATCTAACTTGGTAGTGATTCTATGCTTGTCCTAATATATGTTAACTTCTAGCTCATAGGTATGAACATAAAGTAAATCTAAATCAGCTGCCAGCTAATGAATGGAAGAACCGGTAATGAATTCTAACCCAGTTTTCCTCACTGAATGCCACTGGAACATTATTTATCAATTCTAACATGACAACTCATACTATTTTGTCATATCTTAAAGGGCTTGTTAGAACTTTCTGGTGAACAAACCTCATTAGTAACTGTTAAACTACCTGAATGTCACTTAAGTACCCCCTATGTTCAGCTATAAAACCAGGCATAGCATGGCACAGGTCAATGGACACTGGATCCTAGCAAGTTCTTTCCTTATTGGGGAGCTACATCCTGGTAGCTGGGAAGTGTCACAGGATGAGACTCTAGGGTGTGGACTGCAGTTTATCAGAGTCAGACCAAGCAGCCAGAACTGAGAGAACCAAGACAGTTAGGTCTTGGCACAAAAGTAGGATACAGAGTTCAAAGCAATTCATCAAGCCAACTATGAATTTGAGGTGCAGAAAAGTGAGAGGTCAGGGAGAAGAGAGTCCCTGGAGGTCAAGACAAGGCAATAGACCAGGTGGAAGCAACTGGATTTTACTCAGTGGTGATATGGAATGTCATAAACTCCTGTCAGTGTCTCAAAGTCATTGGATCACTTCAGCCTCGGCTTTCCACAACTAGTCCATTCCAAGCTCCTACAGCAGTTTGCCTTTCATTATAAGGAGCTACAAAGAACAGTCACTCTGTACTATTCAAGGGTATAAAAACCAGCTTTTTCTTTTTGCCATCGTAGAGAGCTTTTAAAAACTGACTAATAACTGTCAGTTAAGCAATAGATTGAAAGTATAGCCCCCAAATGAAATAAAGCCCCATTTGGAACGGAAACTTTTTCGAGCTATAACTAGTCAGCAGCTTAAGACAGAGTGCTGAGGACAACATATGGGACAAAAATCCAAATGGATGGAAGCATGAAAATAGGGCAGGAAGCTAAAATAGATGTGCACTCAATTTCCTTAGTATAAATAGCATCGTCTGTAATCTCAGGTATATGATTCAGCAATTGCTAATGTAAATCATTTCCAGTACTGCAAATGGGCAAGGAGCAGACCATGGGTTTTTGTTGTTGTTGTTTTAATAAAACTGAGAATGGTCTTTGAAATATTTGAAACATTCAGAAGTTCAGTTGGGTTACATTTTTTCCATTTTTTAATATAATAGTCATCTAAATCCCCTAAACCAAGTAGGAATGGCTGGTGACCCACCTAAACAGTAAGCTTTAATCCCTGAAGAAAGCCAATCGCAGTAAGCACAGATGCAAGAAATCAGCCAGCTGTGTGGATCGGCCTCCTCACAAATTCAGGAGCAGCGTGCCTACGGGGCTCTTCCGGCCATTCTGGCATCCATTTACTCCTCCCAGGATGAATCCCTATTCCATACACTATCAGCCTTTTGTCTCTTATTGTTAGCTCTCAGCTCCTTTGTGCAACCATTATTTTACCTCACTGTAACTTGAATTGATCCAATTTCTTTTCCATCCATATCTAACTTTAATTACATTTGTTTCCATCCTTTCCTTAATCCTATCTGCCTCAGAAAATTCAGGATCCTTGCCCACTTCCAAGACCAATCCTTCTGCCTGATCCTAGCTCCCTGAATCTTCTCTAGGGCCTTATTCCACTCATCAAACCTCTCTAACATCTTTTTTTTTTTTTTTTTTTTGAAATAGCCTGCTTCATTCAGCTACTGCTGTGTAACAATCACCCCAAAACTTAGTGACTTAAAACACAAGTCTGCAGTTTGGGCAGGGAAGGGCTCCTCAGTGACCCAAATGGCTTCTTCACTCATGTCTGGTGCCTCAGCTGGGGTGCCTAGAACAGCTGGGGGCTGGCTGGACATATCTCTCTCTCTCCATGTGCTGATTCCACGTGGACAGCATAGCTTTCCCCCACAGAAGGATAATGTTGAGTAGTCAGACATTTTACATGACAGTGAGCTTCTTCCAGGGTTCAAAAGCAGAATCTGCCAAGTCTTCTTAATGCCTTGGCTTGAAAGCCTGTCCAAGAGCATCACATTCTATTGGTCACAGGGCCATCCCAGATGCAAAGGGAAGGAAAGTGTACAAGGGCACGAACACTGAGAGACACCGTTCATTAGGGATCACCACCCCACCACTGCATTGTCTCCTTAGAATAAGTTTCCATTATCTGAAGAAAATTTTCTTTCCAACCTTATTTTTCCCAAACAATTATAACCCTCTCTCATTTACACTTTATCACCACTTCCCCAAAACAATTCTCTGCTCTTGTTTCCTCCAGGGTAACACTTCTTTCACTCCTCAACCCACTGCAATCTGGCTTCCAGTCTTACCACTTTATTAAAAAGTAACAGCAACAGTCTAATTGTTAAATCTGCATATTTCTTCTTTGCCCTGATCTTACTGTATTTCTCTGAATCATTTGTTTCTGTTGACCTCCTTCTTAAAATCCTCTCTTCATTTGAATTCTGAGATAGTGTGTAGCCCTTCTCCAAACTTGCTCCTTCTCTAACTCTCCTTTTTCTTCCTCTTCATAAATATAGGAGGCTTCTGCATCACCCCTACTTCCATGCCACCCAGTCCATCACTATGTTATAACAATTCTACCCCGGAAAAATCTAGAAAACACCCCCTCTTTCCATTCCCGTTGCTCCTACACTAATTCAGAGCCTCATCTGCTCCCTATTAGGCAAATGTAGGAGTCTTCTATCTGATCTCCAGCACTCTAGTTTCTGCTTCTTCCAATCCTACAATCTGGTATGAATTACCTTTGTTAAACAGAGCACTCTATGCTCAAAAACTTTTTCTCAGCTACCTATCACCAAAAGAAAAATCTGGTCTTCTTGTCGTAGTTTGCCAAACCTGTAATTCTGGTCTTGAACCATATTTACAAATATCACAGGAAATTCCCAAAGTCTAAGCTTTAGTTCCACGGGACATTTCACAGTTCTCTAAAGAAGTCCTGTATTTTCCTGCCTCCATGCTCTTCCTTCAGAAGACTAGCTACATCCTCCTTACCTGTTGAAAATTTACTCAGCCTTTAAGGCCAGGCTTAGAAGCTACATTTTCCACAAAGACTTCTGTAGTAGTCCATTTTCTGTCACTTAGAATACCCGAGACTGGGTAATTTATAAAGAAACAAAATTTATTTCTTACAGTTTTTGAGGTTGGGAAGTCCAAGTTCCAGGGAGGCATCTTTCTAGAAAAGCCTTCTTCTTGGTGGGGACTCTCCACAAAGTCCTGTGCTGACACAGGATATCACGTGGCAAGAGGCTGAGCAAGACTGCATGTTAACATGCTCATTTGCTCTCCTCATGAAGCCACCAGCCTACTCCCTGATAACACATCAAACTATTAACCCATTAACCCATGAACGGATTAATCCATTCATGAGGGCATAGTCCTCACTATCAAGTCATCTCTTAAAAGTCCCCCTTTCAAATACCATAGTCAGGTTTCCCACTCTTTTAATACTGTTACAACAGGGATCAAGCTCCAACAGGAGCTTGGGGGAACATTGAAACCATAGCAACTTCTCAATTAGAACAAATCAGTCCACTTGCTTTATACCCACAGAATTTTGTTTAGACTTTGCTTTTAAAACATATCATATCATAAGTTATAATGTATTATTACTTTGGTGTTTCTCACTAGATCACAAACCCCATAAGACTAGAGGCTGGGTTCCCCCAGCACCTAGCACAGTTGATGAGAGCTCAATATTGAGTTTAATTGAATAAGCATTATGAACTATTTATTGGTTTTAATTGAATAAGCATTATGAAGTATTTATTGGTTTTCAACCTTTAGCCAAATGGTTCTGTAAAATGAGAGACGTTTCCTTTAATACACGTGAATCAGTTCCCAGCTTAAAACCAAAGTTCTCTGTGGACAGGGTTGCTAAAATTTTGCCCTACTCAAATCACTCAGTGGCATAAATATTAAATTAAATTTGAGAGGAAATTTAAAAAATATCTAGAAGCATCAAGCAAAGCAACTCTGCATTTTCCCAAATTACCTGGAAAATTGCCTTACTTTGCCATCTTGTTTCAAGTTATCATCCTAGGATTTATCACCAACTGATGCTCATTAAATTTTAATAACTCTCTGGAATATATGTGACAGAGTGATACATAAGTAGCATGCATATATATCAAAATTTTAATTAAGCATATAAAACAATAGGCAGAGAAATCTGTAGCATGGGATAAGGAAATATTGGTGAGAATTTCATGCAGTATAAAGAAAATACCCAGTTATTCCCTGTAACAAATATAACAAAATTATATTACATGCCTGCTGAGTAGAAATTAAGGCTTTACCTTGCTTTCACAAATTGATTTATTTCTAAGATGCATAGATTAATAAATCAATTCTATTTTTCTATCTCCCTATAATTTATTTGACATTCGTTTGTCATCCATCTTTATTTCACAATTTCCAACTTTTATACATTAGGCTGCTTAACCTACCCCTAGGTTCTCTATCAAGTAGTTAATGATCTGGAAACAAACACTAAAGTTTCTGTTTGAAAGGAATCCTAGGGTGAATACTTCTGCAAACTGAGTCATTAGATACTCATTTGTACTTTGAAAATTCAACTTTGCATAAACAGCTCATGTATGCATTTGCAATTTATGACTATGTTGGGTTCCAAAGAGTGTTTGAAAATTGATTACTGAAGAATTGGAATAAAATTTTTCCATCAAAATCATATTAGTTAAGTTCTCTGTTCCTTTTAAGTTAATTGATCCTTTTTAACTCTAATGCTGGTGACCTGCAGTACATTAGTACCATTAATAAGTAGATCAATTTCAGGATTCTGAGACCAGAGAGCCCTGGATGTCATAGGAAGAAAGAAGAGACTGGAGAACAGTTTCCTTGCTGGGTAATCCTGAGCAATATTTCAAAACTGCAAGATTTTCCATCAGCACTCTTCTACTCCCTGAATATCTTTTTTTCTTTTCTATCCAGTTCCATCTTCAGGGTCTTGTCCTAAGGGTCTCTTTTGTAAGTCCCCTGCTTGAATAGCATTAAAGGATGTATTTCAGGCTTTAAGGGGAGCTAAACCTATTCTATCTTTTCAAAATTGCTCTCTCATACAGCTGGACCAAAAATGTAGGGCACAGGTACTCTGGTAGAGAGAGGGGAAAGTTAACAATCTCATTTAGCAGGTCTATAACAAGCCTACGGATGATGGAAGTGACTTCACAGTTTTTATATCTGAACATTCCTCTACAGCATTAATAATATAGTGAAATGGACATTATGGACATGAGAAAGAAAGGGGGAGAAAAGATGATGTTATAGGCTCTGCAAAGATGGGAAAGAATATGAAATTAAGAAGAGGAGATAACTCTTTAGACAAGTCAGACAAGATAGTATGGCCATTAATATGTCAAGAACATTCATTAATTGGAAAATTTGTGGCTTAAACTAACATCCTCCTGTGGTAAATTAAAAAAACAATCAGAAAAAGCAAATAAATCATAACATCAATATTTTTCAGTTTTTCAGATATATCAGGAATAAATGAATATCCACTTTGAAAATTAAAAGAAAAAAATTGGAAACAGCAATTTTTTTAGACTTCAGTTTTAAGTATTTTTCTTTTGAGTTTTTTTTTTTTTTCCATGAACGTGGGATATTTTTTTTTTTTGCTTAATTTTATTTTGTCGATATACAATGTAGTTGATTATTGTGGTCCATTACCAAAACCCCCCTCCCTCCTCCCTCTCCCCCCTCCCACCCATCAATATCCTTTCTGTTTGCTTGTCGTATCAACTTCAAGGAATTGTTGTTGTTGTGTCTTCTTCCTGCCCCCCCCCCCGGTTTGTGTGTGTGTGTGTGTGTGTGTGTGTGTGTGTGTGTGTGTGTGTGTGTGAATTTATTTATTTATTTTTAGCTCCACCAATAAGTGAGAACATGTGGTATTTCTCTTTCTGTGCCTGACTTGTTTCACTTAAAATTATTCTCTCAAGGTCCATCCAGGTTGTTGCAAATGGCAGTATTTCATTCGTTTTTATAGCTGAGTAGTGTTCCATTGTGTAGATGTACCACATTTTTCGTATCCACTCATCTGATGATGGACATTTGGGCTGGTTCCAACTCTTGGCTATTGTAAAGAGTGCTGCGGTGAACACTGGAGAACAGGTATACCTTCGACTTGATGATTTCCATTCCTCTGGATATATTCCCAACAGTGGGATAGCTGGGCCGTATGGTAGATCTACCTGCAATTGTTTGAGGAACCTCCATACCATTTTCCATAGAGGCTGCACCATTTTGCAGTCCCACCAACAATGTATGAGAGTTCCTTTTTCTCCACAACCTCGCCAGCATTTATCGTTCAGAGTCTTTTGGATTTTAGCCATCCTAACTGGGGTGAGATGTTATCTCAGTGTGGTTTTGATTTGCATTTCCCGGATGCTGAGTGATGTTGAATATTTTTTCATATGTTTGTTGGCCATTTGTATATCTTCCTTAGAGAAATGCCTGCTTAGCTCTTTTGCCCATTTTTTAATTGGGTTGCTTGTTTTTTTCTTGTAAAGTTGTTTGAGTTCCTTGTATATTCTGGATATTAATCCTTTGTCAGATGTATATTTTGCAAATATTTTCTCCCACTCTGTTGGTTGTCTTTTAACTCTGTTAATTGTTTCTTTTGCTGTGCAGAAGCTTTTTAGTTTGATATAATCCCATTTGTTTATTTTTCCTTTGGTTGCCCGTGCTTTTGGGGTTGTATTCATGAAGTCTGTGCCCAGTCCTATTTCCTGAAGTATTTCTCCTATGTTTTCTTTAAGAAGTTTTATTGTTTCAGGGTGTATATTTAAATCCTTAATCCAGTTTGAGTTGATTTTAGTATATGGGGAGAGGTATGGGTCTAGTTTCATTCTCCTGCATATGGATATCCAGTTATCCCAGCACCATTTGCTGACGTGGCAGTCCCTTCCCCAGTGAATAGGCTTGCTGCCTTTGTCAAAGATCAGATGGCAGTAAGTGTGTGGGTTGATTTCTGGATTCTCTATTCTATTCCATTGATCAGTGTGTCTGTTTTTATGCCAGTACCATACTGTTTTGGTTATTATAGCTTTGTAGTATAGCTTAAAGTCAGGTAGTGTTATGCCTCCAGCTTTATTTTTTTTGCTCAGCATTGCTTTGGCTACGTGTGGTCTTTTATTATTCCATATAAATGTCTGGATAGTTCTTTCCATTCCTGAGAAAAATGTCATTGGAATTTTGATGGGGATTGCATTGAATTTGTATATCACTTTGGGTAGTATGGACATTTTCACTATGTTGATTCTTCCAATCCAAGAGCATGGAATATCTTTCCATCTTCTTGTATCCTCTCTAATTTCTCTCAGCAGTGGTTTGTAGTTCTCATTATAGAGATTTCTCACCTCCTTGGTTAACTCAATTCCTAAGTATTTTATTTTTTTGGTGGCTATTGTAAATGGGCAGGCTTTCTTGATTTCTCTTTATGCATCTTCACTATTGGAGAAAAGAAATGCTACTGATTTTTGTGTGTTGATTTTGTATCCTACTACTGTGCTGAAATCATTTATCACCTCCAAGAGTTTTTTTGTAGAGGCTTTAGGCTGTTCAATATATAGGATCATGTCATCTGCAAACAGGGACAGTTTGACTTCATCTTTTCCAATCTGGATGCCCTTTATTTCCTTCTCTTCTCTGATTGCTCTGGCTAGTACTTCCAACACTATGTTGAATAGGAGTGGTGAGAGTGGGCATCCTTGTCTAGTTCCTGTTCTTAAAGGAAAAGCTTTCAGCTTTTCCCCATTCAGGATGATATTGGCTGTGGGTTTGGCATATATGGCTTTAATTATGTTGAGATACCTTCCCTCTATACCTAACTCATAGAGGGTCTTTGTCATGAATGAGTGCTGAACTTTATCAAATGCTTTTTCAGCATCTATAGAGATGATCATATGGTCCTTGTGTTTGATTTTATTAATATGGTGTATCACATTTATTGATTTCCGTATGTTGAACCAACCTTGCATCCATGGGATGAATCCCACTTGATCGTGGTGAATAATTTTACATATGTTCTGTTTGCTAGTATTTTAGTGAGGATTTTTGCATCTATATTCATCAAGGATATCGGCTTGTAGTTTTCTTTTTTGGTTCTATCTTTACCTGGTTTTGGTATCAGGATGATTGCTTCATTGAATGAGTTTGGGAGATTTGCGTCTGTTTCAATCTTTTGGAATGGTTTGTAAAGAATCGGTGTCAATTCCTCTTTGAATGTTTGGTAAAATTCTGCTGTGAATCCATGTGGTTCTGGGCTTTTCTTTGTTGGGAGCCTTCTGATAACAGCTTCAATCTCTTTTATTGTTATTGGTCTGTTCAAATTTTCTACATTTTCATGGTTCAGTTTTGGGAGTTTGTGTGTATCCAGAAATTTATCCATTTCCTCCAGATTTTCAAATTTGTTGGCATATAGTTGTTTATAGTAGTCTCGAATGATTCCTTGTATTTCAGATGAATCAGTTGTAATATCGCCTTTTTCATTTCTAATTTTTGTTATTTGAGTCTTCACACTCTTCTTTTTTTTTTGTTAGCCATGCTAATGGGGTTTGTCTATTTTATTTATCTTTTCAAAAAACCAACTTTTTGATTCATTGATCTTTTGTATTGTTTTTTGGGTTTCAATTTCATTCAGTTCTGCTCTGATCTTAATGATTTCTTTCCATCTGCTAAATATAGGTTGGGATTGTTCTTGTTTTTCTAGATCTTTAAGGTGAAGTGTTAGGTTGTTTACTTGCCATCTTTCCATTCTTCTGAGGTGAGCATTTAATGCGATAAATTTCCCCCTTAATACTGCTTTTGCAGTATCCCACAGCTTTTGGTATGATGTATCATTATTTTCATTAGTTTCAAGAAATTTTTTGATTTCCTGCTTGATTTCTTCTTGGACCTATATGTCATTAAGTAGAATGCTGTTTTATTTCCATGTATTTGTATAGTTTCCAGAATTTCATTTGTTATTGATTTCTAGTTTTAATCCATCATGGCTTGAGAAAATACATGTGATAATTCCAATTTTTTTGAATTTATTGAGACTTGATTTGTGACCTAATATGTGATCTATCCTGGAGAATGATCCATGTGCTGATGAGAAGAATGAATATTCTGAGGTTATTGGGTGGAATGTTCTGTAGATATCTGCCAATTCCAATTGGTCTAGAGTACTGTTTAGATCTTGTGTTTCTCTACTGATTCTTTGCCTAGATGATCTGCCTAATATTGACAGTGGGCTGTTCAGGTCCCCTGCTATTATGGTATTAGTGTCTATTTCTTTTTTTAGGTCTAATAGAGTTTGTTTTATAAATCTGGCTGCTCTAACATTGGGTGCATACATATTTATGATTCTTATGTCTTTTTGATGGATCAGTCCTTTTATAATTATGTAGTGTCCCTCATTGTCTCTTTTTGTGGTTTTTAGTTTAAAGTCTACTTTGTCAGATATAAGAATAGCTACTCCAGCTCATTTTTCTTTTCTGTTTGCATGGTAAATCTTTTTCCATCCTTTCACTCTTAGTCTATGTGAGTCTTTATGGGTGAGGTGGGTCTCTTGAAGGCAGCATATAGTTGGGTCCTCCTTTTTAATCCAGTCAGCCAGTCTGTGTCCTTTGATTGGGGAATTTAAGCCTTTTACATTAAGAGTTGTTATTGAAAAGTGTTGATTTATTCCTAGCATTTTATTGATTGTTGTTTGGTTGTCGTAGGTGTCTTTTGTTCCTTGCTTTCTGATTTACTGTTTGTTTTCTGTGTTTGTTGGTTCCTTAGGTTGTAGATAGCCTTTTTGTTTGTTTTCTATTCATAAATGCCATTTTTGTTATACTAGTGGGTTTAGATTTTTCTTGGGTTTTTATGGCAGTGGTAGTTATTTTTGAGGAACCAAACCTAGTACTCCCTTGAGAATTTCTTGTAAGGGTGGTCGTGTGGTAGTGAACTCCTGCAGTTTTTGTTTGTCTGAAAATATACTATTTGCCCTTCATTTTGGAAGGATAGCCTTGCAGGGTAGAGTATTCTTGGCTGACAATCTCTGTCTTTTAGTATTTTGAATATATCATCCCATTCCTTTCTGGCTTTTAGGATTTGTGATAGAAAGTCTGATGTTAGCCTGATTGGGGCTCCCTTATAGCTGATTTGACGCTTCTCTCTTGCAGCTTTTAAGATTCTCTCTTTGTCTTTGAGTTTTGCCAATTTGACTATAACATGTCTTGGAGAAGACCTTTTTGGGTTGAATACATTTGGAGATCGTTGAGCTTCCTGGATCTGAAGATCTGTGATTTTTCCTATACCTGGGAAATTTTCTGCCACTGTTTTGTTGAATATGTTTTCAATGCAATCTCCGTTTTCCTCCCCTTCTGGAATACCCATGACTCGGATATATTCCTTAAGGTTGTCTGATATCTCTCTCAGATTTTCTTCAATGCCTTTGATTCTTTTTTCTTTTTTTTGTCTGCTTGTGTTATTTCAAACAGCCCATCTTCATGTTCAGAGGTTCTCTCTTCAACTTCGACAAGTCTGCTGGTTAAACTCTCTGTTGTGTTTTTTATTTCACTGAATAACTTCTTCAGTTCGGCAAGTTCTGCTACATTTTTTTTCAGGGCATTGATTTCCTTGTACATTTCCTCTTTCAGGTCCTGTATACTTTTCCTCGTTTCATCATGATGTCTAGCTGAGTTTTCTTGTATCTCATTCAGTTTCCTTAGAATTATCACTCGAAATTCCTTGTCAGTCATTTCAAGGGCTTCTTGTTCTATAGGATCTATAGCTTGAGATTTATTATCTTTTGGTAGTGTACTTTCTTGATTTTTTGTATTTCTGGTATCTTTTCTTTGATGTTTATTCGTTGTAGCAGGGGGTTTCACAGTCCACCGTTCAGATGAAATGAGCAGAGTATCTTCTGTTCCACTTGGCAGTCTGACGAACACAGCAGGCAGACCGGCTCTCTTAGGGCGAGTTGGTGGGAGCAGTTGGCTGGCAAATGTCCTTCAGTCAGGTCAGGTCCCGAGGAGGAGATGGGTGGGAGGGTGTGCAAATGCAGTCCTTGGGGTCCTGGGGCTTTGGCTTGAGGAGATATTGTTGGGGCGCCTGGGTCTGGAGGGCCCTGATGTTTGGGTAAGGAGGGGCCACCGCTGAGGCCACCGCTGCTGCTGCAGCCTGGTGAGGAGGCGGTACCCCTGCTTCTGCTGCTGCTGCTGCCACCACCGCCACTGCCACTCTGGTGCTGGGTCCGGTTCCTGCTGCAGCCGCTGAGCCTTTCACGGCAATATCCTCATGGGCCGGTGGCGGGGGGTCTCTTCCCCCTCCTCGGGGGAAGCGGCGCCCTTCTTGGGAGCCGGGCTCAGGCGATGCCGGCGGATTTTCTTCACTCAACGTGCAGAGCATCCAACATTCTTTTGAGTTTTAAATAAATCTTAACAACCCATGGAAAATCTCAAAAGTTTAGTACATTGCTAGTCATATATTTCATGATTTCTTGATGGTGGAAATTATTTACAGAAAACAAAAGTGAGTATATAAGTTGGAAATGTGATTTAACCTGGAATCATATAGGCAAAGTTCTATTGCCTAGTTGTCCATATCGCTTCTATATTTCTATAGAATTTTGCTTCGCTCACTGCACTATTACAATAACGAACTGTCTGTTTCAATCTAAGGCCAACACCTCTACCTACTCCATTCTCTCTGCTTTACTCAAGGAATTGGCTCCTGAATTTATCTCCTCGCAATTGGATCATCTCTATCAGTATACAAATATGCTTCAATGCCTCTCACTTAACAATTCTTTCCTTGGAGAAATGGATGATTCCAAAAGTAATATAGAAATTATATGAGATGAGCCAAGAACACCTTGTTATACCAGATAGCAAAGTAGCTATAAAAAAACTACCAGGACATGTCTAAAGGATTCCAGGACCAAGTTAAACAAGCTCCCACTGGGCGCAAATGGAGACAATTTGAGTGTTTATAAGAATAATAACTTCAACATATTGAAACACATTAAATATATTTAATATTATTTTTAAAATTGTTCATTGTCAGAGGATACTAAAGAACTTATTATTTTGAAAACTGTTCAAGAGAAAGAACCCAACATTTATTTTGCCTTTTGAACTCTAAAATAACTGTAACAGTAAGTAAACAAATAAATGATTAGGGAAATATTCTAGCTAATAAATGAAGAAGGAAAAATAGAATTAGAATGTTACCATTTTGCAATCTATAATAAATTAATAAATCTGGACCTTGAACATCAATGATTGCTAACATCACAAAAAGAGAGGCAACCAGACATTACGTTCTTCTTGGATAAACATATCACCTATGAGATAATCTCCCCCCCCAAATTAAACCTGAATCTGATCAAGCTTTTGGATCCAACTATCAAAGCTGGGTTAAAACAAAAGCAAAGAAACAAAATCACAGAAGTTTTAATCAGGAATACCCAGACTGTAAGAAACTACAGGAAAAACAAACTGGTTTCTTCAAAAATAAATTGTAACGGGGGGGAAAAAAGATGCAGAGAGACTCAATAGAGTAAAGAGATGTAAAAGACTAGCAATGTCACATCAAAAGCCAATAACAATGTGTAGGTCTTGTTTGGAAATTAATTCAAACAAATTATACAAAATTATAACATTTATAAGACAATTAGAGCTTTGAACAGTCTTTGAATATTTGATATTAAGGAATTATTATCAGTTGTTTTTAGATGTCATTTAGATGTCAAGGGTATTGTGATTATATTTCTTTGCAGAGTCCTTATCTTTTAGAGATACACTCTCAAATATTTGTAGATTAATAATGATATCTAGGATTTGCTTCAAAATAATACAAGAGTACATAAGTGCATAGCAGCATAGTTTAAAAAGATTGCTAATTTTTAAAGCTTTTGCTGGGTACATGAGGTGTATTGTACCAGTAAGTCTACTTTTGCAGATGGTTTTAATTCTCCATCATACAAAATTAAAAAAAAAAAAAATGCCTCTTTACCCTGCACTCTTTATCTACAGCCTCATTTCTCTGCTTCCCATTGGAGCAAAATTCCACATAAGACTGGTCTCCACTTTTGCACTTTCCATTCCCACTCTTTCCAATCAGGCCTGAAACTCCTGTCATCCAGATGCCCTATGACCTCCATCTGCCAAATCCAGCCCTCAATCTCTATTCTCATCTCACTCAGCCTCTTGGCAGCATTTGAGAGCAGTTGGACCATACTTGGTTTCTGGTTCTCTCTTTGCCTCACAAGCTTCTTCTAATTTCACTGGCTTCTCCTTCGACTTCTCTCAGAATGCTGGAGTGCCTCTGGGCTCCCTAATGACACATCTGGCTACCCAGTTCCACAGCTTTAAACTGATCATAAATGCTGATGACCCCCAACTTGGTATTTTCATCCCTGAGCCCCAACTCACCTGTCCAATTCCACAGCCATGTGTAACAGGCAGAGATGTTAAAATTAATAAATGAACAATGAAATTCCTGATCCTGCTTCCTCCCCTTCATATATTCCTTCCACTCCACCCTGGTCTTCCCCATCTCAATTAACGTGTCATCATTTCCCCAGTCACTTAGGCAAAAAGACTCGAAGTTACCTTTGATTATGTTTTTCTTCTTCTGCACATTTAATTCATCAGGAAGTCCTGTAAGCTCTAATTTAAATATATCCTAAAACTGATGTTTTAGTCTAAGACTGACATAACCACAGACTGGGTGGCTCAAACAACAGAAATTTATTTTCTCATGGTTCTGGAGGCTGGAAGTCCAAGATCAAGATTCTGTCTAATTTGATTTCCGGTGAGGCCTTTCTTTCTGGTTTGCAGATGGCCACATACTCTCTGCATTCTCACATGGTGGCAGGGTGGGGGAAGCAGACAGAGACAGAGCGATCACGCACTCTGTGGGGTCACTCCTTATGAGGACATTAATCCTGTCGTATCAGAGTCCCACCTTTACGACCTCATTTAACCTTAGTTACCTCCTTGTAGGCCCTATCTCCAAAATATAGTCATATTGAAGGTTAAGGCTTTAACATATGAATGTGGGGTAGAGGTGGGAACACAATTCAAGTCCATAGAGCCTAACCACAACAACTTCAGGGCTTTTACATTTTTCCTTCTGCCTAGCATGCTCTTCTGTCTAATCTCAGGGCCTACTCTTTTCAACATTCAGATCTCAGGGCAAATGTCCCTTCCCAGAAAGTTCTTCCCTGACCATCCTGTCTCAAATACCAACGTAAATCCAACTAACCCCAGTCACTCCTGTCATTGTTGCTGCTTTATTTTCTTCGTAACTCTTATCACTACCTGAAATACCATATATTTATTTGCTCCTCAACCTTATTATGTCTACTTTCACCAGTTTCACAGAAGCAAGGGCCTTGCCTGACCTGGTCTCCACAAGGTGTCCAGTCTCAGAGCAGGAGATGCTCAGCAGGAAGAGGTGATGAGATCATGACTCCCCCACAGCGCTCCAGACCCTTCAAGCAAGGCCCTCCTTATTTTGGTCATCACTGACCTTCAGTGCCTAGAACATTGCTAGGCACAGTAGATGCTGGATAAAAAACTGCTGACTAAATGAATGAATGAGGGAATGCATCCTTCAACTAACTTATTAGCTCCTCCATCTCAGCCCTAATCTCCTGCATTTTCTCAATGTTTCTAAAGATGATTTAGAGAATAAGTGACTAGAAATTTATATTAAAAGTATAAAATAAATGTGATCTAGTAATCATTGTGTCAAATTTTGCCATGTGCTCTGAATTATTTCTATTTCTTTAACACTGAGGTTGGGAAGGGAGAAATACAGTATTTCTAATAAAACAAAAATTGAAAGGAGTTGTTCTATCCTAATCTTCACTATTTTATATTATCTGTAATGATACATAGATATACATGTATTTCTATATTAATTTTTTTAAATACAAAAACCAAAAAAGTAAAAATTACCCACAATCCCATTATGCAAAATAAAATGATAAAAGGTAAAAATTGAAGATCCACTTTACCCACAAAGTAAATTCTATTAATATTTTGATACTTACCTTCCCCTGCTTTTCTTGTTTATGCGCGCGCGCGCGCACGCACACACACACACACACACACACACACACACACACACACACACACCAGTGTCTACTTTCTTTTTTCCAATAAAAAATAGGATTCTACTATATACATATTGGCCCACAACTCATTTTCTAACTTAACATTACTTAACAACATACCCTAACCATCTTTCCAGGCTATGTAGATCCTACCTTGTTCTTTTTAAAGGTTGCGTTATATTTCATCATATGAACCACAGTTTCTTTATTATGCCTCTACTGATGGGCACTGAACTCATTCATTAATTGTTTTAATTATTTATTATTGTTTCAATTTATTTATTGCTACAGGGTCCTTTATACATGTGTATTTACAGACTTGTGCTGTTATTTTTGTAGGCTATGTTCCCAAAATTAGATGGCTCTCAAGTGGAATGAACATTTTTCTTCCCAAATATATGTACCTATTTTAATTCCCATCATCAATTTATGACATTGCCTTCATTGGCTCAAAATGCTGAAAATGTTATCAGACTTTTACATTCATGTCCAATGGATAGACAAAATTATCTTTCAGTTTTAATTTACATTTATTTAATGCTTAATGAGGTAGAACATCTTTACATGTATCCACTAGCCGTTTATACACTGATAACTTTTATATTCATATTTTTTCATGTATAGATAATTAAAATATCCTACAAAGCTTTGGGAGGGCTTATAATAGAACACTTATCAGAATTACTAAAAATGGATAAAATAAAATGTTGTGAGAGGGGTTAGGCTTCTGTGCTGTACATGAGGCACGCATGCACTTCACATATGTGCACTTCAGTAAACATTCACAGGATGCTTACTATGAACAAGACACTCCCCAAGGCCCTTGAAGGCAAAGATTAATATGACCCTGTCCCTGAACTTGTAGCTTTTCCATCTAATTAAGTATTCTGAGATAGAAAATTAAAATATAAAAACAACGAGCTTAGAAGCTTCATATAAAAAATGGTAAACTTGCAAAAACATTAGGATACAAACCCATACATGGGATCATCAATGCATATGCTAAAGCAAAGCTTCTAATGAGAAAAAAATACAGGACTACATTTTCACCATAATGGGTAAATTGATTGCAGGTTAGCATTAAACACATATTGGATTTATATAATAAAAATATGTTGAGGTTTCAGTAGGTAAAAACTAATTTAATTTTCCCAGAAGTCAGAAGAATATGCATGAAAAGTTGATGAATTGCATCTCTCACTTCTTAAAACCTCTGCCTGTAGATTTTCTGATGGTTTTACGAATGGCTGAGTCCACTGGGAGACTGCATTTGGTTTCTCGGATATATTCACTCATAAAGAAGTCATAGATTGTAATAAAACAATTCCAAATGTTTAAAGAAAATGAGAATGAGAGCCATGTGTGCAATTCTCTGCAAAGCTTAGAAACAAAATGCTCTCACTTTAGACACCTTATCAAACACTGCAAAACTGAAAAATAATTCAGTTCAGGATTTTACACCCAACATCCCAGATGCCTGCGCAGTTGGAAAAGTGGGGCTGCTCTGGCACACAGTAGAAGTATTTATGAGACAAAATGCAACTTCCATCCCCCCAAACTGCCCCAAATTATAAGAGGTCTGGATAAATTGTCCATTAGGGATGGATCTCCCAGGTCCTAAGAGGACAGTCAAATTAGCTGAAGAGTAGGATTGCTAGGTAAAGAGCTCTCCCAGCTCTCCACAGCATAGGCAGCCATGGCCTTTTCCATGGAAGTTTTTTCTTTTCTTTTCTTTTTCTTTATTTTTTTAACTTTCCAAGAAGGCTTGCAATCATCAGTGGGCAGTGTGGACACTGTGGGGAGATGGGACAAGTGGAGCAAGGAGATAGGGAGAGAGGACACCGAGGAAGCGTGGTCAACTTGGAGCTCACCAGGGAGGCCTTAAGTGCAATCAATAGAGCTCCTTCCACTGGTTGGAGCCTTTTGCCCCTCACACTTCCATCCTAGAGCAGCGTTAACTCCCTGTGCTCCGGCACATCCTCTCCGGTGGGAGAGAAAGTAGTGCATGAACTCTAGTCTGGACATTTCTTTGGCATCTTGAGTTAGGGTCTCAGCACTACCTTGTTGGCTCCAAATCAGTCTCTTACTATCTCAGGGACTGCACTTTGCTGCAGAGCCCATTAAAGTCAGACTAAAAAGTCAGGCAGACTCATTGGCCTGAGGCAAAGATTTATGTGGCCATTTTGGCCTCCCTTTTTATTTTTTTACCCCCACCTTTATAGAGGTATAATTGGTACATGAAAAACTGTAATAATTAATGTATACAATCTGGCGAGTTTGGACAAATGTATACATTTGTGTTACCATCACCACAATCAAGGTAATAAGCGTATCCATCACCCATTACCTCCAAAGTTTCTTTGTATTCCTCTTTTCTTGCATGGTAGGAATGCTTAACATAAGATACACTCTCTAAACAAATTTTTAAGTCTACAATTCCTTATTGTTAACTATAGGCACTCTGTTGTACAGCAGATCTCTGGAACTTACTCCTCTTCTATGACTAACTTTCTACCTATTGAACAACAATTCCCCACATCTCCCATTCCCCAGCCTCTGGGAACCACCAAATTGTCTACTTCTATATGTTTATTTTAGACACCTCATATAAGACAAATTATGCAGTGTTTGTTCTTCTGTGACTACTTATTTCACTTAGCATAATGTCTCTCAGGTCCATCTATGTTGTTCCAAATGGCAGGATTTCCTTCTTCTTTTTAAGGCTGAATAATATTCCATTGTATGTACATACCACATTTTATTTACCTATTCATCTGTGGCCAGACACTTGGGTGGTTTACATATCTCTGCTATTATGAACAAAGCTTCAATGAATGTGGGAATGTAGATCACTTTGCCATGCTGATTCTAGTGCAAGTTCAGTTCCAGCCTTGATTCTAACAGATTGAGCTTTGGTATACACTGAACTCATGATTCACAGTGGAACTGACTGTAATTTGTAAGACTAATAGAAATCTCCCAGTAGTGGGTTGAACTGTGGCCCTGAAAAAAGTTATGTCTAAGTCCTAGTCCCCAGTATGTGAGAATGTAAACTTCAGAAAAAGGATCTTTGCAGGTATAATAAAGTTAAACATCTCGAGATGAGATCATCCTGGATTCATAGTAGGCTCTATATTGAATGTCCAGTGTCTTTACGAGACAGAAGGGGAGAAGACACAAAGACACAGAGGGAAAGGCCATTTGGAGATGGAGGCAGAGTTTGGGGTGATGCGTCTACAAGCCATGGAATGCCAAGGATTGCCAGCAGCCACCGGAAGCTAAGAGACAGTCACAGAAGGGATTCTCTCTAAAATCCTTTGGAAAGAAACAGTTCTGCCATCACCTTGATTTTGGACTTCTGGCCTCCAGAACTCTGAAAGACTAAATTTCTGTTGTATTAAGCTACTAAGTTTGTGGAAATTTATGGCAGCCCTGAGAAATTAATACACCTCCACAATCCAAATCCAAGGGGTTTATGTGCTATGTGCTAGTAAAATGCATTGGGAACCCTATAAAATCACTCTTTAGGGTACACTGGAGTACAGTAGGCAGAACACGGGGTTTGGAGCAGACCTCGTTAGTCACTGGTGTGTACTTGGCAAGTCCTTCTCTAGGACTTTGTTTCCTCCTGTGAGACCAGGAAAGCAGCCTGGGAATATGTGACAGAAGTCAGGCACCATAAGTCGAGAATACATTAGAGATCATCAGTCTGACTGCATATTCACATCACCTGGGGAAGATTTAAGAAATATTGTTGACAAGGCCTCACATTCAAACAATTAAGTCAGAATCTCTGGGTCTGAGCCATGTGCACTGGTGATTTTTAAACTTCCTGGGCACCATTTCATACCCACTAGGATGGCTTATAAAAACAACAAATAAACAACCAAACAAAAACCAGATAATAAAGTGTTAGCAAGGATGTATAGAAATTGCAACTGCCAGCAATTGTGCATTGCTGGTGGGAATGTAAAATGGTGCACCTGCTGTGAAAAAATGTGTGGCAGTTCTTCAAAAAACTAAACACAGAATCACCATATGATCCATCAATTTCACTTCTAGGTATATACCCAAAAGAATTGAAAGCAGGGACTCAAATCTTATACCAAATCTTATACCAATGTTCATAGCAGCATTATTCACAATAGCCAAAAAGTAGAAACAGCCTGAATGTCCATCAATAGACGAATGGATAAACAAAATGTAATATATACATATGATGGAATATGATTCAGCAATAAAAGGGAATGAAGTTCTGATATATGATAAAACATGAATGAACCTTGAAAATACTATATTAAGTGAAATAACATAAGATGCATGTACTAGTCAGACTTCTCCAGAGAGACAAAATCAATAAGATATGTTATAAATATATGAGAGGGGATTTATTAGGGAATTGGCTCGCACAATTGTGAAAGCGGAGGAGTGCCATCATAGGCCATCTGAAAACTGGATGCTGACAGCATAGCTCAGTCAGAGTCCAACCAGGGAAGCCGATGGTGCCATTAGTGTAAGTCCTAGAACCCAAAAGGTTCAAGTCTCCAGTTCTGATGTCCACAGACAAGAGAGCAGAGTATATCCCAGCTCCCGCAGACAGAGAGAGCGATTCGCCTTTTTTCTCTGTTTTTGTTCTCTGGGTCCCCAGCAGATTGGATGGTTCCCATATTGAGGATGGATCTTTCCCAACCAGTCTACTCAGGCCCACATGCTAATCTTTTCTGGAAACACCCTCATGGACACACCTAAAAAGATGGCTTTACCAGGTTCTGCAGTACTCCTTAATCTAATCAAGTTGACACCTAGAATTAAACTCCACAACACAAAAGAACAAATATTGTACGATTCCATTTACATGAAGTACCTAACATGGTCAAGTTTGTAGAGACAGAAAGCAGAAGGATGGCTTCCAAGGGATCGGGAAAGGGAGGTAAGGAGGTTAGTGTTTAATGAATACTGAGTTTCAGGTGGGAAAATGAAAAAGTTCTGGAGATGGATAATGGTGATGGCTGCACAATAATGTGAATGCACTTAATGCCACTGAACTGTACACTTGAAAATGGTCAAAGTGGTAAATTTTATGCTATGTATATTTACCATAATAAGAAAACAAAACAAAACCCTTCCCTGGGCAATGCTGACATGCAACCAGAGTTGAGAAACGGGGATCGGCAATGCCAGAGTTCAGAAGGCTGAGCCAGGTCAGGCAAGCATGGAAGAGCCAGGCAGGAAACTCAGGGAGGCCCAGGACAGGGACTTATGCATGGGACTCAGACACTGGGAGAAGTGGCACGAAAGTAGTCGCTGCCAGCTTGGGTTGCCAAAGTCAGAGAGGGACAAAGAGCAGGACTGATGGGGGGCTGAGTCTGACTTATTTATACGGTGTTCCTTTCCAGCACTCTGTATAGGACAAAATCAGTTCCTACAGTGGGACAAAGCTGAGACTTGTTGGGAGGAGGTTGTGGGGAAGTGCACCTGACAGGTGACTCAGGAAGGGAGAACCCAAAGCCTGTTGCAGCCCGAATCTGCTTTGTTTTAACATCCGCACTCCATATATTTTCTGTGTATTAAGAAACCTTGCAAAACCTTAACTCTTAACCCCTTGGGCAAACTCCCACTCTGAACAGCAGTCTGAGAGCGGTTTGAGAGCCTGTGAGCCTTGCATAAGTCTGACAAGCAGTCTATCGATCTATTTCCAGAGCAGAGTGGGCTGCAGGGAAAAGTTGAGCAAGGCTGCGTGGGTGAGGGGTGAGGGCGGAGATGAAGAGATGCTGATTCTCTTCAACTCCATTTCAGAGGGAATCTTGCTGACCTTGTTACTCTCTTCTTTTAAAGTGATGATAATGTCAAAACCAAATTCCAGCCCTTTTATTTGAAAAGATTTCAGCAATCTTGTCAGCAATGAAAATGAATACAGAGCTTCGGTTTTGGCTGTTGCATGTATTTAGTGTCCCCGGGGCCCTTTTTTCCCCAGCATGGGGGCTGTGTTCTCTCTGCCTCGCCTCTACTTAGTTACACTGCATCGAGAGAGGCACTAGCTCCTTAGCGCACCTCATGAGGACAGCATGCAGGTGGGAAGCAGGGTTCCACCTTGCGTGTGCTGTCTTAGCCAGCTTCCCAACAGCAGATCATGCCTAGAAGGAAAGTTTGTTTTCCTTTCCTATTTTAATGGATTTATTAAGAACAACGATCACACTTCCTTCAAATAAACTAAGAAAAGAAAAGAAAAAAAAAAAAAAAAAAAAAAACGGGATGATTCACAACTCCAAGGGTCCTGTTATGGGAACATAGTAAGTCTGCATTTCTTGTACCTTTACACTTTTGCTCATACATAAATGGGGTTTAATTTAGTTGGTCTTGTGTTCAGGGGTGGAGTGAGGACAGACCTCAAAGGCTCATCCAAGTTCGACAGCTGAGTGAATGCAGATTCAGACTGTGTCAAGGCTCCTTTCTCCTTCTTTTTGCACAGAACCAGCAAATAAGCTGTGCAAGATGAAAAATACACAGTGGTATAAGTGGACTTGGTTCCAGGGCTCCTTTGCTCTTTGGGACGCACTCACGAAATTTGGAGTCCCGACAACTGTGCAGTGAGGAATCCACCAGGTCAGAAGAGCCTATGGATGTGCTCATTGTCTTTCATACTTTTTATAAAAGGGGATTGGGGGGTGGGGGGGCTGCGGCACAACACAAATATCATTCATTTTAATGCTTTTCTTAATTATGCCAGTCTGCGATCTGTACCAGTTACTTTGCATATTGCAAATACTATAATTACTTGCCTATTTGTCACAACTGTTTTAGATTATGAGTGATCTAAAGGCAGGCTGTGCTATATTCAAAGTTTACAACATCAAGCACTAGCCTAGGGTTTTATACATCATATGTGTGTGATAAATATTTGTTAAGTCAATGATATGAGTGATAAATAGTAGACTAGTAGATACACAAGAATGTGCTATATTGATTTTTACATTTATTTGTTTCATTTGTCTTTTACACTTCTTTTTCTGTATCAGAATTACTCTGGGGCATGAACCTCATTTGTTATGCCTTTTCTGCCTGCCTACAGATTATAATATAGTGCTGGATACTCAATGTGTGCTCAATAAAGGCTGACTGACTAAGCATTTAATACCTTAAAACAGAAATTCAATAAATGTAGTCCCAGTGACCTGAAAGAGTAATGTTTCTCCTTGTGTGTCTAATGGATTACCAAGGAGTATCTTATAGCTGGGATTTTAGAAACAGTTGTCAATGCCAAACTCAAGGACACAACTATCACCTGAAAGGGCCTGCCCCAGAGAAAGAAAATTCTTAAAGGAGAACAAAGAGCTGAAGAAATTGGCCAGCACTCATAGAATCCAGCCTCCTTAGATATAAAGGATTTTATATGATTATTACACCCACCCTGAGATCAAAGATTTCCTTCTAGGAGAGAGAATATCCCATCCCAAGTCAGGGACTACTCAGAGCCTAAAAGTCAATATTAGTGATGAGGCTAAGAAATATCCGAGCTGCCACAGGTGACAGGGAAGATGTCCACTGTGAATCCTGTCTAAGCAACAAGCCGACCAGCAGCAAGTACAGACTGCTCCATGGCCCCGTGCTGACTCTGCTCACTGAGAAGGCTCCGTGCATTCCACTCATGATGCTGCCCTGGGGCACACTGTCCTGACCTCTTCAGCTTTTACCCTCCAGTATAAGAAGTCCTTAGCTCCAGCCTCGCCTGTGACTGGTTTAGATCTCCTTATTTTCCTTGATCCATACTGTGTCCTAACCTTGACCTATTATTAGCTTGTGTTTCCTAGATGAACTTCCTTCTGCTCGAATACCTCCTATGAACTTATGATTGAATAATTCCTTCCCAGTCTCCAAGATGGGAGTTTTGTCTTTTGGGGAATAAATTCTGATACTATTCAAACTCTTAAAAGATTTTTTTTAAAGAAAGCATCCTGAGTTCCATGATGAAATTATCTTTCAAAAATACTTCTTTATGGTATTTGGTATATTCAGGGTTATGGAAATGATAATATTTTTGTCAAGTGAGAGACAAATACAAAAGTGAAAGGAAAATAATGAATATTCAAACCTTATGTTATACTAACATTTACCATTTGGATTTTTAATCATTTAATAGAGAACAAAACCAGGTTTTTATTATTCAACATATTTGTCTCTGGATTATCTACCAGAGATGTAAATGACTCTAATTCAATCATGTTTATCCTGTAGGTATATTAATAAATTCAGTGTTGATGGCTTTTGCGTTCTGTATTCAGCTGTATGTTTGTTATTATGAGAACAATAAATATAATTTTATAAAGGACAGAGACAAAATTACATAAAGTAAAATGATATCTAAGGGGAATGAAATAAAGTAAAAATTATCAATAAAAACAGGGCTTTAGAAAATAAATTGATTTTAAAATTAACATTATGGTACAGAAAGTTTTTAAAAATTTGTAGACCCCAAAAAGAATTAAAATAATTCATAAATGTCTTTTGGCTCTGAAAATACTTAAATTCAATAATTTAAATAACCTAAAGAATCCTTGGTGTTTTATTACAAAGTTCAATAAAAAATAGAAAATAAAGCATAGTCATTACAATCTTCAAGTGTTACTTATTAAGCTCCTGTCTGCTTTCTTTAAAACCATATCAGGTATATAAATAACAGAGGGGTGTATTAAAAATTGATCTTTGTGTTGCTTCTATGTTCAATTTCTTTCCTGTCCTCATTTACAGTATTTCCTATCACCACAATATTTATAAAGCACTCACCATGGCTGAAGAACTTATTAATCACTTTAATGCTTAGTCTCACTTAACACTGCAAACAACCCTATGGCTGGGTACTTACCATACTGCTGACGGGGAAAGTGAGGCATAGAAAGGTTAGTAATTTGTCCTAGATCACAAAGCTAGAGATGGCAGAACCAGAATTCAAATCATATCTGTTTAACTTCCGAGCCTGAGCTCTTATTCTACTATGTCTTTGAGAATCTTGTTTCATCTCCTTCAAAAGACCAGCCCACTTCTACAGTCCACGCAGATCTCACTCCCTTTTCTAAATGAAAGTTCTTGTCATATATACCATGTTTTGACTATATTCTACCTTGTATTAATACGTACTGTTTAGAGTGAAGAGGGCTTCATTATGTCCATTTTACCAATGAAGAAATGGAATAAATGTTAAATAACTTCACCAAGGTCACAAAGGTAACTAGTGACAGTCTGGGATTCAACTCCAAATGGCAAGTGATATTGACAAAATTATTTTTGCTGCAGGGTAAAGAATAAACAAGAATTGGTCAACTAGAATACACACACACACACATATATATATATATATCATTGTTATGTACTTTGTGTCTGAATATATGGGACTAAATATGAGGGATACGGCTGATAATTTGATACTTGCTATGGAGTAGAGGAGAAGGGGATGGGTTGAAGAGGGCCATTGTAGATATGTCACTCACTTGGGGAAGGGAAAATCAAATTCAACAAGAGTATTATCTGTCATCTTTCTACAGTTAAAGCCTGACATTGAAATAGCCTCTGATTTCATATGAGATTGCCAACCATTTCTACCGGAGAAGTAAAGTTACTTTTATTTTATTTCTACAACTTGACTTTTTGAGATTACTTAACTTTTACATAAGAGCTATTCCATAGCCCGTTGTTATTGCATTATTAGAAATAACAATCTTGAACGTTCTCTTTTTCACCACAAATCTCTTGAAAAACATCACTTACTATTCCTACCTCTAGTTTGTAGTATATTAAAGAATACATTTTATTCTTTCCCACGAGTCAATACGGAGTCATTATTTTACTTACTCTTGCTTTTTCTTTCCTGATAGATGATTCACCCAAAAGGGATTCAATGAAAACAAGTCACAGGGAAGCAGAAGAGATACAGAATACTCAGAAGGAAAGGACTGACTCCCATTGAGATCTCTTATAAACTGACAACTCACTTCTGTTGCCAACACTGGTTTCACTGAGTGCAAATGCTGGGCTGTTTCTATAGATTTGCCAAAGATGGTCACAATGGACTGGCAATATCTTTATTTGCTGGGAAGCAATACTTTTGACAGTTCACAAACTGACTATATCAACAGTTAATAGAGTCGTCAATATCCGGGAGCAAAATTGATTTTAGTGAATACAGAACTGGAAAAAAGACTTAGATTTTCCTTTGGTCTTTTTAAAAACAGCATTAACTATCTGTCCCTTCATGGTACCATTTCTTAAATGGTTAATATATTTGGCTAACAAAGCAAAATATAGTTCTATAAGTAGGATTATTAACGATGAAGAGTTGGAGATACAGTAGGAGAAAAGTGAGTTGCTGCAGAATGAGATACAGCTGAGCAAGGCAAATATTGGAAAGGAAGATAATAGTCTAATACCACAGAGGAAGGCTGACTCAATTCCAAGGTGGGAGAAAAAAAAAAATCATTGCCCCAGGAAACTGACCAAAAGCACACGTTTTTTGGTGCATTTCAGCATTATTTATAATGGTGAAATATAGAAACAATATAAATGATCAGCCACTGGGGCTCACACATGTGAGAGAACACAATGCAGCCATAAAAATAGGTTGTAGAGGAATATTTAATGACATGAGAAAAATTCATTAAATATTGTAAAGAAATAAAAACCAGATTACAAAATGGCAGATATTGCATGATACAAAGTAGATAAAAACATACAGAGATATTTACATGCACACATAATATAAAGATGGGAAAGACAGGCACTGAAATGTTATCAGTACTTAGCTCTGGGTTATGAGCTTATGGATGGTTGTAATATCCTTCTAGGTACTTTTGTATATTTCTCAACTTTTCTATAATTAACAAGTATTATCTATATAATCACAAAATAAAAACAAAAAATGGTGTTTTTAAAGGAGAAGATGATGAAGAGATGAACTTCTATTTTTGGCCTTAAGGCTGACTAGTTACTCCAACCAGCCCTTTTGCTAAAAACAAGAAATTCTGGGCTAATACAAAAATAAAACAAACAAAGAAAGCCCTTTCTTTTAAAATATACAGAAGCCTAAAACAAAGACAAAGTGGAAATCCAGGTAGGTAAGCAATTACTCAAGAGTCTTTCACTCTGAGGGATATGCCAAACCCTGGTGAATTAAGCTTCAGTTTTCATAGCCATGTAAATAAAGTGTAAGCAGCGGTGTGATGCTGCAGTCTACTACTGTCCCTGAGAGCTGACTTTACACATCTTTACCAGACTTCATACTGAGCGACATCATGCTGGTAGTTTGAAATCTACCATGTGAGCATTTACAACACAGAATTTAGCAAATGCTACAAATCAGGATTTTTTTTTTCTAACACATTACTAAACACAAAGTTTAGGAAACAAATCCTAGGGTCCTACAGAAGATAGAGAGTCTAATTGTAGAACCCACATAGAGCTCAGACCCCAGAGAGCTACATATTTAGGATAATAGAGAACTAGAAATAAGCCTACTTCACGGAAGGAATCATCAATGAAGCAAACTTGATGCTAAATTAAGAGTGAGATATCTTTCCTGAAAATTTAACCACAAGCTCACCCTCATCAGTTTTAGGACTTGAAACTCATACTACCTATGGGGCCCAGAAAACTTTAAGTCAGAATTCAAAAGTGGTCCAAGTTGATAGTATCCCCCAGGCTTTCTGGCTGATTCAAACGCACACTCCTTCTGTGGAAACATACCTACAATTCAACCTCAAAAATTAGCACAAATAAAAAATATTAACTCAAGTAAAAATAATTAAAAGAATACTCCAGAAAATAAGGCAGCTTGAGTAAGAAGAAACACATAGCAAAATTAGACCTGCAATAGTTTTAAATATTTAATCCAAGCATAAAACAGGAAGTAAATTTAATATATTTAAGAAATAAAAGAGAGAATGGTAAATGAGAATGAAGTGACCCTCTATTAAAATAATGAAGAAAAAACAGATGAAGGAAACAGACAGAAATTTTAGAAGTAAAAAATAAAGTAATGGAAATTAAAAACTCAATGGACAGTTTAAACAGAATTTTAAACACAGATGAAAAGAGAAATAGAAAAATCAGAAAGCAGATCTAAAAGTATACAGAATGCAGCAAAAATAAGACAAAGAGGTGGCAAATATATAAGAGAAGTTACGAGATGTAGTAGAAAGATTAAGGGAATACATGTGAGGTAAATCCATAAATAAAACCATGGGAATGTAAATATTAAATTTAGGTTAGTGGTTACCTTTGGGATGAAGGGAGTTATTGGATCATTTGCTTCAAAGACACGAGCAACACTGTACATCTTAAGATGGGCGGTGGGGACAGGTGGTCCCTTTTATCATTTTTTATGCCTTAAAATATATCATAAATACTCTTTTGTATGTTGTCAATATTTAATAAAAATCAGTTTAAAAGTACACGAAAGGAAATACTCTACAATGTTAACTGTAATTGCATTTGAGTTATAAGACTGGCTATTTTTATTTTCCTATCTTTTCTGATACTTTCAAATTTTCATTTCATGAGATATTAAATTTACAATAAAAATATAACGATAAGCACACTTTTTTTAAAAAGAAGCATATCTTTTCCTAACATGATAAATGTCTGTGTAAAATAACAAACTCAGGTCCTATTATCTAGGATGTTCTCTTTTATTTACAAATAAATAGACAAAATTTTTAAATGCTACATAGTGAAGTGGGAATGCTCCTTTGGGTTCTAATTTTTCTCTGGATCCAGTGAATTAAGGAAGATTTTTAATTACTCTTTGGAATTTATGCAGGTTATTAAATGGAATTACTTCAGTTTCTTAATTATATTTAATGACAAATTAATTAGAGATTTGGGGCTGATAAAATTATAAGACTGCTGAGATTTAAACTTGCATCAAAAAGATAAGACCGATTTAATTTTTGACTTAATGTGTTTATAAGAAGAGAGGGTTAGAATAAGTCCTTTTGGTAAGAGAAGCACTGACACTGGTAGGTTTTTAAACAGAGAATTTGTTTAGGCTTCAAAGCATTTTTAAAAACTAGTTGACTAATCAAATGCTAAAGAGAAAAGAAAAAAACTTTTTTAAATTCCCAAATTTGACCTGCTATAAAATTTCAGTTTGCAAAATCATTTAAGGGAAACAAAGAGATACAATTTTAAAAATAATCTCTTTGGAAGTTGCTTCAGTTTTTCTAACATAAATGGGTACAAAACTATGCTGTCTACTTTAAATAATCATTGTATAGTAAATGCATGTACTGAAACAACATACTGTATCCCACACATGTGTACAAGTAAATGTTAAAATATTTACAATGAAACAAAAATCTCCAAAAAAAAAAACAAACCTATCTTATAATATGCTTAAAGCCAAATACTATTTACTATTTGAAAAATATAGCTTAACTAGCAAATTTTACTTGAAGTATTGAAAATAAGTTGTCATAAGTATTTTTTTGGTTTCCAGCCATATTTATTAAGGTATACTTCACAGTGAAATGAACAAATATTAAGCATTAAGTTTCATCCATTTTGACAAATGCATATACTTGTATAATCCAAACACCTACAAAGATATAGATCATTTCCATCACCTCAGCAATTTCCCTGTAGCTCTGTCCCATCAACACGCAACACCATGCAACCACTGTTCTGATTTCTATTACTATTGATTATACTTTTCTAAAATCATGTACTACTCACTTTTATGTCTGGCTTCTTTCATGAAGCATAGTGCTTAAAAAACATGTTTTTAAAATATTCTACAGAATACCACAATTTGTTTATTTATTTTCCTGTCCTGGGCTGATTCTACTTTTTAGCTATTACAAAAGCTGCTATAAACATTTTTTGTACAAGGCTTGAGTGAACAACATGTTTTAATTTCTTTTGGAATAAATACCGAGGTGTGGAATTGCTGGATCACAGAGTATTTATTATTTAGCTTTTTAAAGAACCTGTCAAAAAGTCCTTCAAAGTAGTTGTATTATTTTATATACTCCCACCATTACTATATGAGAGTTTTGGTTGATCCACTCTTGGTCAGCATTTGGTATTGGCAATCTCTTTCACTTTAGCCATTCTATTGGGTGTGCAGTCGGCTATAATTTTCTCTTCTTGAATATTCTTGTCTGGTATTAATATGAGGGCAATCCGGCCTCATAAAATAAGTTGGGAAGCATTACTGCTTCTTGTATTTTCTGAAACTGTGGCAAGCTTTAAATTTTGTTTTAAATATAGGTTTTGTTTTTTTAAAACAGGTATAAGGCTTTATCAAGGTTTTCCATATATTGTCATGTTAATTTTTGTAATTTGTGTACAGTTGGAATTTGTCTATTCACTTAGGTTGTTAAACTTACTGGCATTAAATTATTTATAATATCCCTTTATGTCCTTTAATACCTGTAATGATGTCCTCTCTAGCATTTCTAATATTGGCAATTTTGGCTTTATTTCTTTTTTTGATCAGTTCTATTAGACATAATATCAATTTTATTAGTCTTTCAAAAAACCAATTTTTTACATTGTTCATTTTTTTGTTTTTGTTCATTTTGTATTATACTAATTTCAACATTATTTCTTTTACTTATATTGGGTTAATTTGTTCTGATTTTTCTAGTTTTTTATGTTATTTACTGTATAAGCATAAGTTATTTACTGTATATCTTTGTTTTTTCTAGTATAAGCATTTAAAGATATAAATTTATCTCTTAAGAACAGCTTTAGCATGCATGTCACAAATTTTGAAATGCTGTGTTTTAGTTGTCTTTCAGTTCTAAATATTTTTCTTTGTTTTTCTGATTTCTTCTTTAATAAATGAATTATTTAGAAATGTGTTGTTTACTTTCCCAATATTTAGGGATTTTCCAGATATCCTGTTATTAATTTCTAATTTAATACTACTGTGTTCATAAAATACACTCTATACTATTTCAATTTTTGTAATTAATGAATACTTGTGTGGCTTAATATATGGTCTACACTGATAAATTTTTCATGTGCAATTGACAAAAATTTGTATTGTCTTGTTTTTGGCTATAGTATTCCATAACTCAGGTGAAGTTGCTTCATAGAGTTCCAGTCTTCTGTATTTTTATTAATTTTTTTGGTCTAATTTCTCTATTAATTACTGAGTTGTTAAAATCTCCATTTATGAATTTGTCTATTTCACACTATTACTTTAAGCATTTAGAATCTTTGTTATTTGGGTGCATATGTATTGTGTTCTTTTTTATTACTATGAAATGTATTCCCCCACCAATTCATATGTTAAAGCCCTAACCTCAACGTGTTGGTATTTGGAGATGGGGTCTTTGAGAAATAATTAGGTTTAAATGAGGTCATATGGGTGGGATCCTCAGGAGGGGATTAGTACTCTTACAGGGAGAGAACAGAGAGTTTTCTTTCTCTCTCCAGTGAGAAAGAGGCCATCTACTAGCCAGGAAGAAAACCCTCACCAGGAACTGAATTGGCTGGCACCTTGATCTTGGACTTCCCAGTCTCTAGAACTGTGAGAAATAAATGTCTGTTGTTTAAGCCACCGAGTCTATGGTATTTTGTTATGTCAACCTGAGCTGACATAAAGACAGCACCTTTAACTTTCACAGTCTATCTTCCAAAAATAATCTATTACTTTATCAATAGTGTAAGTACCTTATGACAATAAATTCCCAATTACTGCCTTTCCTCTCTTTGTGCTTTTCTTCTCATACATTTTACTTTAATATATGCTATAAATTCCACAATATATTGTTATTGTTTTTTATTTAAACAATCAGAAGTTTTTAAAAATAAACTTTTAAATGTCATATATATATTTACATTCTATTTTATTCTTGGTAATTTTTAAAATTTTTAATTTTTCCCCCTGGTATTTTTTTGTTTAGTCTTAAGAAATTTTGCTGGCATTTATTTTATTACAGGTCTAATAAAGATGAATATTTTCCCAGCTTTTTCACATGCTTTAATTTTATTTTCATGTTTGAAGATTACCTTTTGCTGGATATAAAATATAAGGCTGCAGATCTTTTCTTTCACCACTTGAAAAGTTCATGGAAAAATAGAATTAAAAGATTTTACAAAGCTTTTCATGAACTTTTTGAAGCACCCTTGTATTGTTCTATTGTCTTCTAGCCTCCAATTGTTTCCAGTGAGGAGTCAGTCAACATTCTTACTATTGTTCACCTGTATGCAATGTGTTTTCTATTCTCTGCTTGTTTTTAAGACTGTCCCTTTATCTTTGATTCTTTTAGTAATTTGACTGTGATGTGATTATATGTGATCTACTTTGTACTTAGCCTGCTTAGGGTTTGATGAGTTTCTTTAAAATGTGGATTGGCGATTTTCATCGATTTAGGATTTTTGGCCCCATTCTCTCTGTTCTCTTTCCACAACTCCAATTACACGTATGATTGGCTGTTTTGTATTTTTTCATTTATCTCAGACATGTGTTCCACTTTCTCTCTCTCATTTTTCTCTTTGTGTTTCAGTTTAGATAGTTTCTATTGACATATCTTTAAGTTCACTAATTCATTCATATAATGTTCTCTGGGCTTGTAAACCCATTAAAGAATTCTTTCCCTCTGTCATCTTAATTTTCATTTCTAGATTATTTTTAAAATAGTTCCCATAGATTTTCTGATATTCCTTATCTTTTTTACACTTATTACTCACCTCTTCTATTCGTTCCTTTAACATGTTTATCATGGTTATTTTAAATTTCCTGTTTAATATATTCAACATTTCCACCATCTATGGATCTTGATCAATTGACTATTTTCTTCATTGATAATGAGTCACATTTGTTTCTTCTTTGTATATTTCATAATTTTTATTAAATGCTAATATTGTATATGAAAGAATGGAGAAATGAAAGCAAATACAACTTTCACTCAGAGAAGGGTACCCTTTTCTTCAGTTAGGCTGTTAATGAGAGGGACCGAGTCAAGCTCTCTGTAACTGAGATGAGTATAGACTTTTTGGTGCTTTAGTTAGATTTAGTTCACCACAGACTTCAAAGGTTTAAGGGTGGAATTAGAACATTCCCTTTAGCTTAGCCTGAGAGTAACTGGAAAGTTTGTCTAAGTTCTTCCATGCCTTCAGCCTTTGGCATGCCTGGTGCACCTGTTCTTCAGGAGATTGTCTGTCAGCTCTCTGAATCCTTTCTCAGCCACAGGGGGTTGCTGCCTTGGGCCTGTGAGGCCTGAAATACCTGGAAGTTTTCTCACAGTTTTCCTGAACCCTCAGGCTTCAGTAGGCCCAGCACAACTGTGGCTCAGGAGAGCAAAGATGTCTCTGTCAACCCTCCCACCCCTTGCTTAGCCATAGAAAGCCCTCCATTATCAGGCCAATAGTGCTTTGAGAAATTTTCTCTATTCTCCTGTCTTTCTGGATACTTTAGCCTGTGTTTCTGGGGGATAAATCTCTATATTTTCCTATCCTTTCCTATTCTTTCCAGTGATGACTTGGTGAAGTCTTGTGGAAAAGATTTGGAAAGGATAAATGTTATGTACGGGACTCTTAGGGTTTCTGAATCATCGTGTCAGCATTTACTTAGTTTTAAAAATGTGTTAGAAGCCCAGCCATTTTCTTCTTACTTTTTTTTTTTTTTTTTGACAGCTTCCATCTCCTCCAGTTGTTCTGTAAGTATGGGGCAGCTGAGAATCTTTCTCTCACATTCTCATTTTAGTTCATTAGGTTGTTTTGCATTCTCAGCTCTTTTCTGTTGAACCAAAACTATGAATTTGAAAATTA
This sequence comes from Cynocephalus volans, assembly GCF_027409185.1. Taxonomy (NCBI): domain Eukaryota; kingdom Metazoa; phylum Chordata; class Mammalia; order Dermoptera; family Cynocephalidae; genus Cynocephalus; species Cynocephalus volans. The sequence goes on from NC_084460.1 coordinate 246,983,057, forward strand.
TCCAGTTTGTTATTGTTAGGGTAGGAGCAGTTCTTCCTTGTGACTTTCTAAATCCTACATCCTAAGTGGATACAAAAGGGCCAGCATGCATATTTAAATATCATAAAACTCTGTGTCTCAAATTCACCTGTATAATGTTTAAGTTTTCAGATAAGTTTATGTTACTTCTCCTGTCTCCAGGCAGGGCTGTGATTACATTAACTTCTTGAATTTGATACCAGAGGTCCTCAACCTTTTCTTGATGAAGTTACTTTCAATATAATAGAAATTTCATGTGTTATCATGGAGATTATGTCTAGTGTATGTGAACCTTACTCTAAGCAAATGCCTCAACTGTGAATTCTCTCCCTCCAATGCCTCCCCACCACCCTACTCTGTCACCTAGGCTCCTTCCTCTAATCTTGCCTGTTCTCCAATCCACTCTGCACACTGCTGACCCGGGAACTCTGACATTGAAGCCCTTCAAGCCCCACAGCACAGTTGACAATGATCGCCATGATCAGGCTCTGCATTCTTTCTACAACCCTCCATTCTAGATCACAAGATGTGCAATTTTATCGCCATCAACAACTCTCTATTTTGAATTCTATTCTGTTTAGTAGTGGAAAAGTTAATCTAAAAAAATCTAATTTCTTCACTAGATCAAGTTTCTCATTCCTGATTGTCATGGACTATCCTGGAACATTTCAGTTACCACTACTCTTCTACACTGGAAAATCCCATCCGAGTTCATCTCTAAATTCCCATCTAGCCTCTAGTTGTGGTTTTCACACTGTATCTGCTGCTGTGATTTCTTCTTTTTCTGAGGCCCAACACCACAAATCCACAGGTTCTGTGTCATAGTCACAGAAAAATCTTTTGGCTACTTCCCTCTCCTGGTTGAGTCTTCCAAGGAATCTATAAGTCTTCCTAAGACTCTTTTGTCTATTCATTACGTAACTTAAGGTCCAGGGTCTCCTAAGTGCCCAGGCACTCACTGCTGCTAAAAAGTTGGAAACAGAAAGCGAAACGCTCCTAATATTTTGTTCTGAGTTTTTGGTGGCAGGAAGTCAGGAACCATGAAATACTTGACTGTCCTCAAATATACTGGCTAAAACTGAAATATAGGCTCCAGAGATGAACTTGCCTCATTTTAATGCTAAAGTCTCTCACCAAGGAAGAGCCAGGACTTTCACACCTACCTGTTCCTGTTTTATGTCATGGGTCAACCATGTTGAGGAAGTCTCAATTTGCCACCTATGGGATGTAACCTGTACTAGCCAAGGGTTCAAAGTTTAGCCATTTAGCCAGTGTGACAACTTTCTGAAGTCTCTCTGTTGCCCAAAGGTCATATTCCTTCCTGGGCCCAAGTGCAAACTTGTCTTCAGAACTGACCAACGAACTATGTCCATAGTCAAACCAACCCAAACTGAATAAGCTTGTATCCTTCATTTACATGAGAAGACCTCAATGAGAATTTGGGCGGGAAGTTAGGCAGGAACTTTAGCTATATAAGACAACCCCTTTCCTTTGTTCAGGGAGACACCGCTTTGGGAATGATCCTCAGTATTTTCCTTACTTGCAAGTAATAAAGCCCTTTCCTCCTATCCTGGTCTTGGCACTTTATGCTCTTCGAGGGACAAACTTCCGTAGTTGGTAAAAATTGTATTCAGAAATTTCTGATGCACTTTCTAGTGGTATGGTGACATAATGAATGCTGCATGGCTTGCTACTTTCCCAGGCAACCCAGAAGGTCAGCAGAGTACAGGACTCCTTAACTCTTACAATTTTTAATTTATATGGTTCTCCCTTGAAGTTTGGAGAAACTTTATCTTAGATGGGAATAATAAGAACTGATTTTGTCTCATCGTATATTCTTTCAAATAGCTCTGCCTTACTCTTGGACTTTTGAAACTCAATAGCCAAGAGTTGATATCTTTGTTCTCTGGTTCTACTGGAGCAACTTTCATTGAGGACAGTAGGGCCTCCTGCCTAATGACTTAAAGGAGGAAAGGGTGTACTGGGTAATAGAAAATGATGGGGGTGGGGGGAGATGAAAGAGAAACATATCAGTTAATATTTCAAAGCATCCACCACGTAAACCTTTTTTACTCTTTTCAAATTAAAGTACTAGAGACCAGTAGAAAAAGCAAGAATAGAGATAGCAACATTCCCTGCAATACTGCTGGGAGTTGTTTAAAGGTGATGCTATTCTATTTTTCCACAAACTTTCTGAAGTACACTTGTATTTGTGGTGGTTTTCCTACTGTGGCCAAATAGTTGTGTTAGTCATTCACCAGAGTCCCCTTTACCTAGCACCTCTGATCAATAATGCACACCAGAGGGACAGTGGCTGAGAGACAGGGGCATGGCCTATAATGGTACAGCCAACAGAACTAACTGATTATGTAGGATTCTCCTTAAAACCTGGATAACAAGCCACAAGTCTTAGAGTTAAGAACATTGACAAAACTGATGGCCATTCCTCCTACATTGCAGAGGTATATGTCAACTTTTCCTGGGCTTTCTTCTTTACATTGCATTTGTGGCATAAACTAAAATCACAGGGTGAATGGGGATGAAGAGATCAAATAAAAGATGGCCTGTTTGTTCAAATAAGAGAGAAGTCTTTCTTCCAAAGGCTTAAAGGAGATCTCACAACCCTCAATAGTAAATTTGTTTGACGTTTCTCTGGTAGGAAATGTATCCCTTAAAAAAAATTTTACAGCTGCTGAAGAACAGTTTTGAATGTGATTTTTTAAACAGATAGAAAAAATGATCACCATGGTTTGTAGGGAAAACCTTAACATATCTATCTGAAGGTCATTCCTGGAGTTTTCAGAGGCTGGTATAATAAATCGAAACAACTGATAATGACAAAAACAATGAAACAGGTATTTAAAATATTTTAACATTTGTGAAGCTAAATATTGGGATTTTATGTTGTAAAACTGACTAGTTAGGAGAAAAGACTAGAAGGACAAGAAGAAATCTCTATCATTATTAAAAACATTCATTAAGTGCATAACAGTATGTGGTGTCGTCCTAGTTGCTGTGCAAAGAGTTCAGGGATCACTGTGTGTATCAGTTAGCTTTTGTTGTGTAGCAAACTACTACAAAATTAGTGGCTTAAAAGAGCAAACATACGTTAGTTCTTAAAGTTCTGAGAGTTGGCTGGGTGGTCCTTCTGATCTCTGTAGGACGGGTCAGGGCTCACTCACACATCTGACACTTGGCAGGCTGGTCGGTCTGGGGGGACTCACTTATGTGTGTGACAGTCAATTCGATGTCAGAAGAATGCCCATCTCTCATTATCCAGCAAGCTATCTGGGGCTCATTCTCTTGGCAGTGGAAAGATTTCCAGGATCAGGAGAGGATAAACCCCAATATGCAAGGACTATTCAAGCTTCTATGTGCATCATACTTGCTATGTTCCATCGGCCAAAGCAAGTCACATGCCCGAATTCAAATCTCTCACAGAGGAGTAAAAATATATTCCCATTGTAAAAAGGCTGAAATTCTAACTAAGGTTCAGATAAAAACTGAGTATCTCTTTCGGTCTCAAGGATGAAGTCATAAATATATGTCTTAATGATAAGGGGCATACATAGAAAAATTAGAGAAATCAGTGGCTATGTTGTAATATCCCACATCATGTATTTTTTTTATGGTTAACGAGAGGCAATAATTCCAGACGTATTTTGAATTGTAAAGAAGGTCAAAAGCACAGTTTACTATAGGAGATGTTACATACCTTTTTTCTTTTACTTTTGCTACTGAACAAATAGTGTACAAATGCTAAGAATTTACAATTCAACACATTAAACTTGTGTGACTAACGCCCGTGTGTTTTCCCAATATTTATCCCTTCATTTTCTGTTGCTCACAACAATATCCAAAACTGGGTAATTTATAAGAAAATGAAATTTATTTCTTATGGTTTTGGAAGATTGGATGTTCAAGGTCCAGGGGTGTGTCTGGTGAGGGTCATCTTGGTGGGGACTCTACAGAGCCCTGTGGCAACACAGGGTATCACAGGGCTAGGATGGGGAAGAGCGCTTGTTTATGTGTTCACTTGCTCTCCTTATAAAGCCAACAGTCCACACCCATGATAACCTATTATTCCATGAGTGAATTAATCCATTCATGAGAGCACAGTCCTCATGATCCAATCACCTCTTAAAGGCCCCACCTTTCCACATTGTCACATTGGGAATCAGGTTCCCATTTAAGCTTTAGAGGGGACAAACACTCAGACCACACAGAGCACCCATTCTCCTCCCAAAGGTAACAACTATTCTGACCATGTTAGTGTTGCCTGTTTTACAACTTTATGTAGTTGGGATCATGTAATGTGCATTCCTTTAAGTCTGACTTCTTTATTCAACGTTTATGATTGTTAGATTAATACATGTTGTCAAACGGAGCTGTGGCTTTTATCATTTCATTTCCATACAGTATTCCAGTTTATGAATATAACTCAAATTTGGACATTTGGGTTATTTCAAATTTTTGGCTATTATGAATAATGCTACTAAACATTCTTGTACACATTTGTATACATTTTTGTTGAGTTTATACCTAAGAGTGGAATTGCTGAATCACAGAAAACTTGTGTTCAAATTTAGTTGATACTGTCAAACAATTTTTCTTAACATACTTTTATGCTTGCATTTTATCTTCATTTTGATGTCCTAAGTTTTAAGCTAATGCATTCTTGCCTTCTACCTCCTCCTGCTCTACCATAAAATACTTATATTTGGACTGTAATGGGTGAATAGTAATTGACCCTTTATTTAAAATTCCATAAAACCTTAAGAATACTAAAGTATATAAATAATTCTGACTAGGAATAAATGAAAATAATTGAACTATTTCCCCATTCATTCATCAAATGCTTATTGAACACCTACAAGCAATTTTTGATTTGAACCTGGGGACACAAAGAAATGTAAAATTTAACTTTCAATCTCCAAGAAGTGCCTACAGTAGTTAATGACTCTTTTTCATCAGTAACTACCTGCCCCTCTCTAGTGCTTCCTTCTCCTCTGATATCTTCACCAATACTTCCCTCAGCCTAGGTGAGCAATATATAACAGGTTGACAGCTTATGAATGGAACAGTTTGTACTACTGTAGGCAGCATCTTTCATTAATCACAAACACAGTTTTCCCTTCTTTTACCTCTTAGGATAACTACGCATAAGAGTTTAGTTTTTTCCTTTTTTGGATAAAAAAAACACTAAGGACATGAGCAAAATCATTCTCCAAACTTGAGGAATGGTGGTGATATTTACTTTTCACATTTTCTTCTGTATTTTGAGGAAGAGTCTCTGCATGCATTAGTGTATAATAGGATTTTCAGATTACATTTATATTGTGTAAGCATATTGAAAATGTTCAATGTTCTTACTGTTCAGTATTTCGCACTGTAAAATGATATCAAGAAAATACATTAGTTATTAACATAATGTACTCAAATATCTTTGTGGCTTAAAGGAGGTAGTACTTCTCCCAAAATAGCTATAGTTAGTCCTCACTGGTAATTTGAAACCAATTTTTGTTTATGAATTGAATTGCTGCATCTGTGCAGTACATTTCAAAGCCAAAGAAGGGTGCTATAGGAAAGAGCTTCTTCGTAATTTATAAAAATAGAGCACTGATTTCTTCTAGTAACACAATCAATCTAATCTAAAATCACTCATTTAGATGTTTCCATAAAGTATTAAGAGTCATCCAAAGGTTCTTTGTTGTATTTTTTCACAGTAATCTTTATTGGGTCTGTGTTTATTTCCATCTATAGTCAAAAGGAAGGGCTGCAAGCATAAGGATGTAAGCAAAAGTATGGTAAGGTGGGGACAGCTGTCCTTACCACACAGGTGATTCCTGTCCATCAATAGGCATTGCCCTGGATTAGTGCAGATGTTTTTTAGTGCAAGTGGTGCAAATCCAAATCATCCTAAGCAGAAAAGGGAATTCATTGACTCATATGACTGGGAGTCTAGCTTCAGCCATAGGTAAATTCAGGGACTCAAAGAAAATTGTTTGGGCTCTGCTTCCTTTACAGCTGGATTGATTCTCTCCTACTGCAGACCAGCTTTTTCCATGGGGCAGTGTATTCTCCCTCTCCAATAAATACTCTTCCCACTCTGTGTGCCCTTAGACATGGCCCTGTATTTCACGCCCCAAATTGTAAAATGGCTGGGAAGAACTCTGGGTGGTTCAGTTTAGGTCATATGCTTACTCCTGAACCAATTGCAGCAGCCAGGGGAACTAGGTACTATATGTGGCCAGGCCAGGAAGTTCTTTCATTGGCAGGTTCACCAGAATCATCTGATCAGAGAGAGGAATAATCAGACAAACAGCAAATGTTCCGTACATCCCTCACAGGAGCCTCACATGTATTGGCCACAAAAATAGTTTTAGGGCAGGGAAGATCTTTGGTGAAACAAACCAGGGTTCTATATAAAGAATGTAACTCAAAAGGACCCAATTTATACCAAAGATATTCATTCCAGGATTTCCTGTTTCCAAAGAGGGAAGCTGATTCAATCCCAATTGTGCAATAATTTAGGTCTTACAATGCATGAAATTACTGATTAAACAACCAGGTAATTCACTTTAACGACCACTGACTGTCACTGAAGTGTTTGATCAAAAACTAAGGTGTTTTCAAGAATGAACCCTAATGAAAACTATAGACTTTGGGTGGATAATGATGTATCAAGGTAGGTTCATAAATTGTAACAAATGTACCCGTGTAGAGGGGGACGTTGCCAATAGGGGAAGCTATGACTTTGTCGGGGCAGAGGCTGTATAGGAAATCTCTGTACCTTTTGCTCAATTTTGCTATGAACCTAAGTCTGCTCTAAAAAAATAAATTAAAAAATACAGATATAAAAAAAAAAGGTGTTTGGGTATTGGATAACCTACTTCTCTAATATAGGATTAAAAATAATTCAAGTCACAGCCAGTTGTTTTCAATTTCTAAGATAAGTGTTGGTTATAATAAACAGCTACAGTGAGAAACCAGACCTGTATGGGACAATTATACTAACAGGCTAATCACGCTTCCATTTGCAGAAAAACTACCTATTAAAATGTTAATCGGAACGTCTTTCCTAAAACAAGATACCAAAATATCTTGCCAAACAAAAACAGCAGGGCTATTGCTGTCCACCACTCTATTAAATGAGTTCCTCATTTAAAACAAATGGTTGTCCTCACACAAGCACTCTCTCTGCCATCAACTAGTTATTTCCTAAATGTTAGGTCTGTGGCAGTGGTAATCAACTAGGGATAATTTTGCCACTTCCCCACCCTCACCCCCATCAGGGCATATTTGACCATGTCTGGAGACATACTGATTGTCAGGGCTGGGAGACTTGTGTTGCTGTCATGTAACAGGTAAGGCCACTGCTAAACTTAACACAACAAACACTGCACAGGACAGCTCCACGCAACAAAGAATTAACTGGGCTGAAATGTCAATAGTGGTGAGGTTAAGAAACACTGGTCTATACCTATAGCAAGATGCAGGGGGAAAGGCAATGTTGAAGACAAAACTCCTGCCCTTGATGAATGTATAATCAACTTGGGGTGAGGCGGTAAGACAAATAATAAAAATGATCGCACTGTACAATGCATAGGTGCTGATTACAAGGCCTTTACCACATGTGCCTTGAATTGCATTGTGCTATAGAAGGAAAAGCCACTGCTGTGCTCTATATCAGAGATACAAACCTTCGTGGGAGTAGCAAGATGAGTGTGTCAAATCTTGAAAGATTTGGATAAGCAAACAGGAAAGGATATTTCAGGTGGAGGGTAAGAGGGAGGCAGACATCCAGAAATGAGAAAGAGCAGTATCTTTTTAGGGCAGTAACCAGCCTGGGCACAGCAGGGTTTGTGCAGCAAGGCAATCAGAAAAAAATGCTTTCACCTGGCAAGTGGGATAACAGCTGATGAGTCTCGGCTCTGCCACATCTTACCTGGGTAGACACCAGCATGAGAACTGTGAAACTGGGATATTTCTTACAGTTGCTTCTGTAAAAACCAGACACTCTTAAAACGCCTATCACATAGTTGTGCTCAAAGGATGGCAGCTCCTGGAGCAAACATTAAGAAAAGACAAGTTGAACTTCAAAGAAACTAAAGTAACAGGCTGGGAATTTACATTTGTTATATAGGCTAGATAAGTCATTGGACTTCCAAGGTATGAGGGAGTGACAGATGAAAATATGCTTTAGATTACTTTGAATCTAGATGGATGATATACAGGTGGTCACTGCATTATGCTCAGCTTTTCTGAATGGCTAACATTTTTCAAAGTTGAAAATAATCAAACTTATTTTCTGTTTTTCCCTGCAAGAATTCAGGCTCAATTGTGAACAAGTCTCTGTTTGCTCATCACTGTATCCTCAGCAACTAGAACAGCAGTGGCACACAGTAGATGATCAATAAATTACTGTCAAACAGTCCAGCCACAAAATAAAAAGGGCCAGTACTATGAGGTAGATTGGGTTGGAAGATAGGGACATATGCTAAAGTTTTTCAAGAGCAATACTGATAGAATTTGATGATTCGGGGATAAGGGAGTAGCAATGTAAACAAAAAGTGTGGAGAATTGGTGGAACAATTGCAGGAAGTTAGAAAAGATGCAGATTTGAGGAAAAATAAATTGTATGTTGGATACCTGGAATTATGGGGAGAGAGTATGCCAATGTTATGTGCATAACAGTGTCATTTCAAAATTAAGTAGTAAATAGTTTTTGAGGATCTAGAGTGGAGTCACAAACTAGCTACTCAAAAGCTAGTTTACCTATAGATCGTTCTGTTTGGACTGCATAATTTTGGCCCATTTAAAACTTAAAGATCATGTCAACATTAAAAAATCAGAAACTACATAAAAATTCTTGATTCTTCAATTCTCTTGAATACCAGGTCAACCTGAGGCCTTCATTTCTATAGGAAGAATTGGATTGAGCTGGGCAAGTATTGTTGCCTTTATATGATTCCAGTTAACTACTTCCCTTTAAATGAATTAAATTCAATTTGTCCCACTTGTGCTATCCACTTGGCTCATGTAGGAATTTGAGTTTGGAATTCCTGGCCTAGTGGTACTATTTTAACTGTAATGACAATGATAATGATAAAAACAATAACAGGAATAGTACACTGAGCACTTAGTTCCAAGAACTATTCTAAGTATGCCACAGAGATTATTCACCATTTGAGGGAGGTATTGTTATTGTACCATTGTACAGGTGAGAAAATTGAGACAGAGGTTAAAGGACCTGCCTAAAGGTGAACAGCCAGCAAGTAGTGGGATAAAAAGTGGGATTAAAAAACCGGACCTAAATGTGCAGTTGCCAAATAGTATTCAAATTAAGTGGTAATAAACTACTCTATATGAACCTGAGTCTTTTCCTAAAAGCAAGCACCTCCACCTCAGCCACAAAGACCTATGCTCTTTTCTGCAGCATATACACAGACATACATACTCCTATGGGACTTTTGGTAGCCTAGTATCTCTTTTCTTCTACCTGTGCACAGTTGGCCAAAACTGAATTAAACAATTCCTTACTATTAAGCATGGACTTGGGGTGGTAGGGAGGGAAGGTGGTAGTGGTAGGGAGATCTCCAGGAAACAAAAAATGCATAGATACAACTAACCAACTTCAAGAAATGTCATGTCCTAATTGGAGATATGAAACAAACTCAAAGGTTTTAAGGATATTTAGAAAGAAACGTGAGTAGGTATAAATGTAAGTTGCAGAGCACATCTGAGGCTGAGGGGACACAAGAAATTAGAGAGGAGAGCCAGGAACACCATTTATAGGTGTTTCAGTGACAGTTCTGAAGTGTGTAATGCGAAGATGTCCACATTAAGTGAACAGAGAGTTTTCCAGAGGCCACACTGGGCATTCTGAGCTCTCTCCTAAAGTATCAGTGGATGTTAAAGAAAGTTTGCTTGATGGAATGATGAAACATCCTGTGGAGTATATGTGAAACAGAATGAAAGGACACTTGACTACATTGGGAAAAGTCATAAGTGGATTGGAAAATAAAAACATCAGGGTTCTAAAAAAATCTTGATGCATGAAAGCAGCCATGAGCAAGGAAAAAACAAACATATTGTCAAGTCAAAATAAAGATGGTGTGAACAAAGTACTGAAGTCAAGAACCAAAAATTCACTCATAATGATCAGAAATAACCAAAACTTTTTTTTTTCTGACAATACATTTCAGAAATGTGAAATAAGTGATATAACAAGCAAATTACTTATCTAAAAGGACATATACATCTGGGAAAGAAGTGCCACGAGAGAAGAAAAGTTATGAAGAATTACTGTTTGTCACGCTTTGACTCCAGAAAAACCTATTCATTTTCTGCCTAGCCATTTTAACACAATTGTTTGTGTTTTTTAACTATAAGTGCTATTACAGATGGGATGAAACTAAGCAATCATGAGCCAGTCAATGAGCTTGAATTTTCTCCTAAGTCTTTGCTGCATGCTGGAAAAAAAGAAAACTTACATTTACTGAATGCCTACTTTGTGCTACTTACTACTTTAGGCCTTTTGACTTTATTATTTCATTTGAACATCGGTACAACTGTGTAAGGTAGAAAAAATAAGTACTTTAAAGATGAACCTGAAGCTCAGAGAAGTGAAATAAAGTTTACATGGCTGCTACATGGTAGAGCTGATACTCAAATGCTTCTCTCAAGCTTCATCCATCATCCAGGTGTGCTTTGGAATTAAGCCAATCTGAATTCACTTGGTCCTGCTACTTACCAACTTTGTGGTGTGAGCCTAATTAGCCTCTCTGAACTTCAGTCTCTGGTTCTGTAATCTGGGGATACAATACCAATTCTCATAGGGTTCTTTTCAAATAATTAAATTAGTTGATTCATTTATTCATCTATTCAAATGATAGACCACGGAATGAAATGAAGAACTGGGGGGTGGGGTGGTAACTGATTATAACAGTCAATAGATCAAAAGTTTTCTTGAGATGAAAGGACTTCTAAAATAGCAGTACTAAAGCAGGTGAGCTGCATGGGCATGACGAGTCAAGGAGAGATTTCAGAGGTAGCATGGATTCTAAAGTCAACATACAGAGGGTGATATGGGAATAGGTGGCTAGGGATGCAGGAATAGAATCTCCGAGGGAAGGAAGTGGAGAAACTGAAAAATGAGCAATGCATACAAAATATCTAGTAATCAGTTGACCCTTAAGAAATACTAATTCTAAAAACAGTGTAAAAAATTAGAAATGGCAAACATAGGAACATGTTGCTTATCTGTATATCAAAAGGACGAAGGCAAAAAATCTGCCCGAGTGGCAGACAGTACATGTGAACACATCACAGTTGCTGTGGAAATGCATTTGAAGGAAGAAGAGTGCAGTTTCTCACCCTAGCTCCTATCCACCTTACCCTGGTATGACTCACACTCAAGAATATTTCTGCAGGAGGTAGGTGTTCTGTTAATTGCTTTCGTAAGAGTAAATTAAAAAAAAAAAAATCCAAATTAAATACAATAGGAAATCTTAAAAAATTTCAGGCAATATTTACTATTGATAAACATTTGTACACCAGCAGTTCCTTCTGCCTAAGAGGTTCTTCCCAAAGAAATTCACATGGATCAAACCCTCACTTCTTTCAGCTCTCTGGGCAAACATTCCCTTCATCAGAGAACTCCTCTGACCTTCCTATGCAACCTGCCCTCGCCTTCCCCTTCCTCAATCACTCTCTCCTTTCTCTGCTCTGCTTTTCTTTAAAGCACTTATCACCACTGGATATATGAGTATTATACATTTATCTGTTTACTGTCTTTCACATCCTCCTCCCCCCCACCTATAATATAAGCCCCATGAGTAGAGACTTTGCTTTGTTCATTGTTTTATGTCTAGAACCTAGAACAGACTTGAGCATAGAAGCTCAATAAATATTAGTACATTTAATAACTTTTTAAGATCTTAGGTATTCAATAAAAAGAATGGTTTCTCTTTTTTTTTTTGTCTTTTTGTGACCGGCCGCACCAGGCTCAGCCAGTGAGCGCACCGGCCATCCTTATATAGGATCCGACCCTGCGGCGGGAGCACTGTTGTGCTCCCAGCACCGCACTCTCCTGAGTGCGCCACGGGGTCGGCCCTGGTTTCTCATTTTTACATTTAAAAGTTATAAGTTTAGGTGAAGAAAATAAACTAAAATTTCTAGCTACTGTTTTTGTCCTGTTTACCACCCTGAACATTAGGGTTCAGGTAAGAAGATAAACTCTTATTTCATTTAGGGCTCATAGCCTACATGTTCCTTAAATCCAATTTGCTTAGCTCATAGTTCTGTGAAATGCACACTTATGACAGTCCCTTCTAATGATACTCACCACCTTTTATATACCTCGGCAGGAGAAAATACTAAAAATAATTTTTCCAAGCTGTCACATTCAATTAATACTTGGGCGGGGGGGGGGGGGGGGAGGGTGAAAGAGGAGAGAATATTTATTCACCTGCACTTTATTGTTACTTATCTCAAGTTTTAAAAATAGAAAACATTTTTAATCAGAGTATACCCGAGAGCTAAACATTAAGATGGTGGTCCCTCTATTCTTGAACCTAGACATTGGCTAAAATGGATTTATATGTACTTTTAACTTTACTGATACAATCACTATGTTTTCTAATGACCTATTAACCCAAATTAAAAATTAAATAACATTAACTCACCAACAGGGATATAACTTCAAAGCTGAGAGAAAAAGAAATTACCAATCACAAAGAATTTCAATTAAACATTATTTGGCAGTCCAGAAAGAAGAAATGTTATAAATAAGTCCTAATCATGGATAATATAGTTGTGTATTGGTTTAAAGACTAAAATACACCTAGCTTCATCAAAATACTTGTGAGAAAAATTACACATTACCTATTTTGTTCAAGATGTAACATAAAACTTGTAATAAATCCTCTATATATATAAAAAAAAAAGGATGATCACCTGAAAAAGGTTCATAACATCTCACTGACAAAGCAAAATTAAGCTAAAATGTTCATTCACTTATTTTGGCCTTCAGTTACAAATAAAAAGCCACTAAAAATTCATTGCATAGCTTTATAAACAATGAGAAACATTATTATGGGAAAAAATATTTTGTCAATGAAAAAAATCACTGACTCAATGAGCATTTGATCATTTTATTTACAAAAGCAAGACTTACATACCTTTCTGGAGAAACTTTTCAATAACCTTATATGAAGGGGCTTAAGATGTATCAATTATAAAACACAATAAAATGAAAACATTTTTAAAATTTACAAATACAAACCAGTACTTTATACAAGAATTCTCTATAAAGTTCGTCAATCAATGCAAAAAATAATTCATTTCAACTGAATATAAAGCATGTCCAGTTTATGTAATTTTGTTAACTTATTTTTGCTTTGTTGGAGACTTTTCTCTTCGCCGGTCCTGGCTTTTCTTTGATCCTCTGGATTGCTCAGAGTATCTGCTAGACTTTTCCCATCGTCTCTCGGCACCATTCTGATACCTATCTTCGTCACTTCTAGAGCCTGAATGTTTTCTGTTCTTTTCCCTTGACTTTGATCTCTCTTTTCTTCTAAAATTTTCACTGTCCTTGTTTTGGTGTCTATGCTTCTCATTTTCAGAAAAAGAATTTCTTCTCTCTCTTGTTTTCTTTTTAGGTTCACCATGCTTATTCTCCAAATCTATGTACATTTCTTGGTCTCTGTCATTCACAACTCTACTGTAACTATTTCGTTCAAAAGCAACACCTCTGTCTGACATGTATTTTGTTACAGGATCTCTCCAATTTGGATCTCTTGAATTCTGATCTCTGTGGTTATCTGACCTTCTTTCTCTCTCAGTTCTTGTTTCCTGGTGTCTTTGTTCTGGTCTTCTTTCTTCTTGTTTCCTATCATTTGTTTGTTGATTCCTCATCAATTTACCTACTTCTTTACTTCTTCTGGTCTTCCCTTGTCTCTTCTTTCTTACATCTTTAGCTGTATGTGTAAAATGAAACATAGTTACCTTTTATATTAATCTTAATTTTGTAAGTTAACAATCACATTTACTGATGCATTGTAGGTTAACTAATTCAGATAAACTGTATGCAAAGCTAAACTGATTAAATGGAAAGTCTGACAACAAAACACTTTACAAAATGCATAATCTTTAAGAATATACAATATCTCAACATTAGTTACCAAAGTACAAGGGTACTTCAAAAAGTTCATGAAAAGATTCTTGTTATTTTTCAATTCTATTTTTCCATGAACTTTTTGAAGTATACCCGTACTGTTTTGATCCTTAGACTCAAGATAGTAAACAAGAACTTCAATAAACTATAACAAATGTCATAAAAATTTTTACTAAATGACTGGAATGAGGCATTTCCAGTTACAAATTTTATCCAAAAGTGCAAATTCTAGCCCATGTGGATTCTATCATATAAAATATTATGTTACATCTGGTACATAATGAAAATACAATGATCACACATACCAGCAACATCACTTCCAAAAGGTGGGAGTGGGACAACTACATTTGCTCAACAGAATGAATATATATTATTTTTCAAATAAACACCTCTTCCTATGAAAACAATATCTCTGCCGCTATCAGAGAGGTAGTGACTGAACCAATAAGAAAAATGTTAAGATATACAGTCACAGGCTTTATGAGAGCCACAAAGTCTCGGTTTTGGAAAATACTCTTCTAAAAAGGCCTTGAACAATTTAACTTTACTGATACAATCACAAATATAAATACAAAATAATTGTATGGAAATAACTCACCATTTCAAGCTATAAAACAAATTTAATCTCTTTATCTGTACTATTTAATTTGGGTACATAAATCAAAGAGTTGCTCAGATGAAAAAAATTTCTGTCAAATTCATGTGTATAAAGAAAAAAGAAAATATGGTAGAGAACTGCCTATCTTTGCCCTAACTCTACCCAAATCACATTGTACCAACTTCTGTTTCTTCTGCCAAATGCACATGGTACAGTCAGCTAGTTTGCCGCTAAGGACCTATTTCTCTGGTTCCTATCAAACGGATCAACTGAGCTGCACCTATCCAAGCAGAAACCATCTGGCTCTGTGCTAAACCAACATCTCTCTGACTCTACACCATTCTCAGTGCTTTACTGACATTTAAATCCAGACATATAAAAATATGCAATCTCCTCTATCTTCACTATGTTTGCTTTACAATTTCCTAATTTGGGGGCAGTTCATACTGCTTTTAAGCTTTTGAATATTTTATTAATGAAACAAACATCTCTACTGAAATTGTATGAGAAGGCAAATTAATTTTGAATCAGCAAGCTTCCTTATTGTAGCAATTCATGCTGTGTTATCATCTGTTCTCAAAATGAATACCATGAAATAACAAATTCTGTAAAATTAAAAGAGGTGAATGTTAAATGATCAATGTTTGTATATTTCAATTCAAGAATAAAAGTTCCTGTAAGCATCTGGAAACTTGCTTGATAACATAAAACACTGAGAGCCCCACAATTCTGGATGCCACATAGCATGTAAAACACTTTAAAATGTGACAAGCTAGGAAACAAGACTGTAAAGATTAGCCTTCTATCTCCCTGAAGTATTGCATTAAAAAAAACAAAACAAGAAATGAGATACATTTCAGACAAGCAAACAATCTCTGTTCAGATCAAGATACTATAATGGAAGAAAGCAGAATTGGCCTTGGGTAAAACAACATGTTCTTTTTCAGAAAATGTGAACCAGAATCAAACTGAAAAATCTTTTATCATAGCATTTCCACTTTCAAGTAGGATACAGAAGACTGTAGAAGAACTGTGCTGAAAACAACTAGAAATGCCAGATAAAAATTTATAACATCTTTCATTTAAAGGCACTAATGATCTGGAAAAACTTGTGATGCTATAACAGAAGAAAATATTAAAAAAAAAGAAAAGAAAAGAAAAGAAAAAGAATAAGGTTATGTCAAAAGAACATAGGCATTAAGCTGAAGGAACTCCTAAATGCCAACGCTGAAATAGTATTGGACTTATCCGTGAATAAGATAAATAATAAATCTGCAGTACATATATGAGCAAAAGATATACATCCATAATACATAAAGAATTCCTACAAATCAATAGAAAGGCAACTTAATAAAAACAATCAAGCAAACAAACAGCCAAAAGACTTGAGCAGCCACTTAACAAAAAAGAAAATATCCAAATAGACAAGAATAAAGGTGCTGAACTGCTCAGTGTGAAGAGAATGCAAATTAAAACAAAAACCACAATGCAATACCATTCCATTACACACCCACCAGGATGGCTAAAATGAAAAGGGTAGTTAATTTAATGTGTTAACGAAAACGGGAGCTACCGGGACTCTCACATATGACTGGTCGGCGTGTAAATTGGAAGAACCACTTGGAAACTGTTTGGCAGTATTTACTAAAGCTAAATATACGTGCATTCTGTAACACAGCGATTCCATCTATAGGAATATACCCAACAAAAATGTGCATGTGTATGGTCATCAAAAGATATTTATAAGAGTATCCACAGGAACATTATTTGTAAATCTACATATCCATCGAGTAGAAGAGATAAATACATTGTGGTGGAAAACTATACTATAGTATAGAGTGGAAAACTATACTGCAATAGGAATGAATAAACTATAACTAAATGCAATAATATGGATGAATCTCACAAACAATGTAGAAAGAAATAAGCCAGACATAAAGGAGTTCATAATGTATACTTCTAAAGTTAAAACCAGGCAAAACTAATGTATGGAATTACAAATCAGAATAATAGATGCCATGAGGATGGGAGGAGGGCAGCAATGGGGGAAGAAAACAAGGAGAACTTCCGGAATCTGGTAATTCTTGATCTGGGAGCTATATGAACGTGTAGTTCTCTTCATAAAAACTTTAAAATAAAAATACCAGGACAGCTCCGATAAACTAGATCACAGACATTATGAATGGCATTTTAGTCATTGCTCAAATAAATATTTGCCAATGAAATATCTTCATTTCTATAAACAGGATTCCAAAAGGTAATCAGAATATAAATGTAATAGACTATAGACTGCAATAGTGACAGATGATCATTTATGTAATTATGATTTTAAAATAACTGAACTCTAAAATAAATAAGCAATCAAATTATTTTCTTCCCTCATTATAAATATCAGCAGCAATATACTTGTTAGGAAAGAGGAGGAGAAGTGGTGGATTAATGGTATCTAAGTGAATCGTTGTGCGGTATATGCATGTACTAAAACAACACACTATACCCCACAAATAAGTATAAGTAAATGTTAAAATAAAAATAATTAATTACTTAAAAAAAAAAAGACAAATTATAAATGAGTTTTAATACCTGGGCCAGAGCTATGACTGCCGGTAGATGAAGAATCACTCTCTTCGCTGGAAGACTCTGAACTGCTATTATTGCTATCAGAATCAGAGTCAGAGGAGTCAGACTCTGAAGAGGAGGATGCTGAAGAGGAAGAGGATGGGGAGGATTTATTTTGCTCAACATCTGGTTTTTGTGCCACGATGACCTTTGGTGTATTCTTGAGATGCTCACGCAATTCATCCCTAATTAAAAAAATCATCTCTGTTAGATTCTGCTTCAAAGGCAGTATTGAGGTAATTTTATAAGTTGAAAATAAAATTCTGAAAATAATCCTTACGTTAAACCTCCAAGACCTATAGAAGTAAAGAAGTTGATGGCAAAACGAGTGTTTCTTGGATTATCTCGGGGTAATAATCCTTCAAAGAATGGCTGGAGCGTTCTAAAAAGGAAAAACAAAAAATGAACAAAAGAGAACGAAATGTTTAAAGATAAAAAGGCAAAATGCTTATATACTAATTTTTCAGATTTTCTATGTTAAATTAGTAAAAGAAATATAACCAAGTAAGTATGCCATTTATTACATTAGGCTACATAGTATCTAAATGAAATGAGTAGGGTCAAGTGATAATTTACTAAACTTGATTTCTATGATTATACAACAAAGGATTGTTTATTTATTTTTATTGGAACATATTGCAACAGAGGTTTTTAAAAAACTTTTCTATACACATGTCAACACATACACAGAATGAGTGCATGTGCAGAAAATTTAAAAATCTCCTCTGTTGTGTGACACACACACACACACACATGCATGCATACATAGCACTTGGGCAAAGCACTGGGACAGAGGCAGAAGCAGTCAACAAAAGGGAGAAATCAAGGAAAAAGACTGCATATATTTACTATATACGGAGGGGGACAAACAGAAAAGCATTAACAATACAATGTAGTTTTGGACATGAGGTCTTGACTGCCACACTGAATGACTACTCAGTGGAGTCAGAGAAAACTAATAAAAAAAAGTCATAAACAAAGGTAAAATATAAGAATGATTAAGAGTCTGTTAGATCAAGAAGAGAGGGAACTGCCAACAGTAGAAACAGGTAGGAAGGCACGAAAGAGCCAGACGTGCTTCACAAGTTTGGCAATATTGGTATAGCTAAACTGTGGCTTGCTGAAGAGGGAGTAGATGAGTCTGGTAAAGTAGACAGGGGCCAAATAAGTCCAAGCCAAGGCAAGTGGATGGACTGACCCAGAGGCAGCATGTAGAACCCAGGATGGACCTTTGGTAAACTAACACTGGAGAGGCGGGCTAAGGAAGAGACAGAGACTGAGAAGAGGAATGAAAAGAAAGCGAGGAGCCATAAGGAACAAGTGGTCAAATGTGTGAGGCAAAGAAGTGATGGGGAATGAAGATGGGAAAGACTACTGCATTCAACAGTAGTCACAGAAATTTGAAAGGATGATTTCAGTGTGCCTGGAATAGAAGTCAATCTAAGTGGCAATGAGTGATCTGAATAAATAGGAAATAAAAAGTTGAGATAGGGATTACATAATAGTCCTGGAACAAGACTCTAGTTTTGTGTAATAATTTGAACAGTTACATGACTGATATTTACCGGTATAAACTGACAATTGTCCACTGATAATAAAATAGTATCATTCTAAAGCTCAAAATTAAAGTAAAAATGAAAATAAAACTATAAATACTCATCACTGGAAAATTCCAGTGAGCATGCAAAAATAAAATTGTGTTCTAACTAAATTAAAAGAGGCATCAATTCTGCGTTTTCTCTACTTGAATCAAAAACCATCATTAAAAGTTGCATGCTGTCCTATATCAAATAATGTGAGATTCACAGTAGTGACTAATGGATGAAGAAAGTCCTAGAAAGTGTAACTCTTGTTTTTACAACTACAAGTGGACTTATTATTATTATTTTTTTTTAAAGATGACTGGTAAGGGAATCTTAACCCTTGACTTAGTGTTGTCAGCACCACACTCTCCCAAGTGAGTTAACTGGCCATCCCTATATATGGATCCGAACCCGTAGCCTTGCTGTTTTTAGCACCACACTATCCCAAGTGAGCCACAGGCTGGCCCCTAAGAGTGGACATATACCTACTGAGGATAGTAAGAATAAAAAGTGCTTAATGACAAACTTACTCATCCTTTAATCTTGCATTAAGTTTAGGAAGACCCATGTATTCACAAAGTTCCTGAAAAAATATTTTGACAAAAATTCTACTGGATGACGTAGTGGTTTCTTCACTCAGTTTTATACATTCAAGAACCTGAAAATTAAAATTTAAAGAAGATAATTTTATTTTGGTTTTCAAAAGATGGCACAAAGTTACCAATATTTATAAATTTAAGTGTCTACTGAAATTATGATATATTCTCATCTTCAACCAGAATTACCTCTGAATATCTTCCCGTATGCTGACATGTATCGTTTCTTGGCAAAGTTTAAGACTACTTCTCTATACTAATTTTCAAAATGTTAACATGCTATAGAAATAGATTTCATTCTCTTTCTTGAGTAATGTGCTTTTTATAGAAGGGAAGATATCCTGTCCTGAGCATATAATGCTGTAGCAAAGATTACTAGCTCCTAAACCTCATTCATAAAAATGTGATGTATATGAGGGTTGAGAGCAAAATGCCACTTAGAGCATTAGGCTACAGCTTTGTGTAGCACATATAATAAACGAATAAAGCAAAGACAAAAGGAATGATGGCTTATTCTGAATACTAAGAATGCAGCTTGAAAACCAAAACTCAAACATAGATATTTTAGGGCAAATAATAATAAAAGTAACCTCCAGTTTTTATGGGTGATATGTTCCAGGAACACATTTGTTAGTCAATTGTTTAAAACTTTGATTTCATTTTCTCAAAGGGGTGGGGGAGTAAAAAAATATTATAATTGGGTTCCTGGGCTAGCTTACAAATGCCTATTAATGTAGCTGGACATACTACTTAAAGTACTGAAAAAACCTATCCAATATTTATAAAATCAGTGATGTTGCTCCATACTGTCATTGGATTATGGTATTCTACAATGTAATTCTCTTCTTTCTCTTCTCCTGCATGTAATTTTTAAAAAATTCCTTTAGTAACTTTGCTTTTCTTATAACCCACCATATTCTACTTTGTATTGTTGCTAAGCGCAATATCTTACCTCTTCTCTTATGCAGTAACCTCCTTGAAAGCAGAGACCACATATAACTTACTCTGAATGACCAGTACCTCTCCCAGTGACTGGGTACATAGATAGTGGCTAAATAATGATGGTTGAATGAATAGTAGTTGTTCAATAAATGCCAGCTTAATGAATGCATTTCAAATTCCAATCCAGTGCACATTTCCCCATCAAGAATATATCTTTCCTTCTTCAAACTATGACTACAGGATCTCTTCCCTATCACTTTACCCAACCTCAATGTCTGCTAAAAAGAACAGATCCTGCTAGGACAATCATTTCTCTTGAGTCCCAACAGGAGGAACCATGG
This sequence comes from Cynocephalus volans, assembly GCF_027409185.1. Lineage (NCBI taxonomy): Eukaryota > Metazoa > Chordata > Mammalia > Dermoptera > Cynocephalidae > Cynocephalus > Cynocephalus volans. The sequence continues at coordinate 247,003,933 of NC_084460.1, forward strand.
AGAGTTACTTCCTCAGGAAACAGAAAAAGTAATTCAGAGACATATGTACATCCAAAATAGCGCTGTATGTGGATATGACTGTGTACTCGTGTGTGTACGCAAAGGAGATGAAAATCTAATATTTTCCCTGAAAATATTCCTAGTAATCACTATTAAAAAGCATTGTGGTTTGTGTTGTTAATATAATCCAGAATGGTATTTCTTATATTTTACTTAGCTTTTTAATCCCATGTTACATGAATATAATCTCAAAAATAGGTGTTATATTGGCTGGCCAGTTAACTGAGTTGGTAAGAGCACAGCCTTACAACACCAAGGTCAAGGGTTCAGATCCCTGTACGGGCCAGCAACCAAAAAAAAAAAAAAAGATACCTGTTATAGTAAAGTTTACTACATATTTCATTTTAAAACACATTTCCTAATAGGACAAGTATGGCTAGGTTATACTTAATACCTATTTGAGAATAACAGGGGATTAGAAAGGAAGTATAAATATTGACCCATCTACTTACACTCCAAGGAAGTGAATCAGTGTATAAAAGGTGAGCAAACATCTTAGCAACATTTCTCAATTTATTTGTTTCCAAGCGATGGATGGTATCATACTGTTCTTTGAATATACTTTCAAAGGATTCCATGTATTCTTTTTTTAGCATGCAAAATCGCTAATAAATAAAAAACTGAATGTCAATACCATTAAAAATTCCATGTCAATACAATTATAAGCATACTAATCCTCCTACATTTACTAAATCAACACAATATATATTTTGTATATCTTCAAAAAACATATAACATATCACTAAATCTTTGTGTTATACGATGCTCAAAAAAGAAGTTAATATATGTGGTTTCTATTTACCTGAACTTATAATAGACACATACATTTATATACTATATACATATACTTCTACCATGTGGGTGGAGCTTGGCTCTAAAAAAAATACTTTACTAGGGTTGCCTGAACATGTTCTTGGCTTTAGAAACTTCTTTAAGTTTTTGAAAAGACAGAATTTAATTGTCCTCTATTGGGAGATTGTTAAAAAAGCATGTAGAATTTCAAAAAGTTCTGAAGAGTGGTATGCAAAGTTAAGGCCCTGCAAAAATCAAGTGGGAAAGGAGGAAGCTGAAGGGAGTGGGAAACCTGACAAAGGGGAGAACAATTTGCCTTTAGCATAAAGATATGTTGAGATATGTTGTATATTAGACCAAACCACAAAGCAGAATCATTAATTCACAAACTTCATGTTAAAAATTCCCTTAGCGCTCCTATTAAATCTGGCATGAAAAAGGAGGGTGGAACTCACCCCAGCTAATAAGCCAAAAAATTTCTCATATGTCCTCTGTTGGGCACAGCAATCAAGTATCATGTTGCAGAGTTCTTTCTATTTGGAAGAAAAATTACATTAATGATTCAAATCACAACACTGTATGATAATTTACCAATATGACAGCAACTGCCTGCATTTTAAAATAAGGGCTTAAAAAACTTTGAAAACCTTCTGAACTTCAGTTAACAGGACAAAATAAAAACCTTCAATCTATGTTAAGCTTGTATTTTAAAGCCTTTGGTCTGGCTGACAGCTTTCTAGGTATTTATGCTGATTAGATTAATTATAAAATTCGAAATTCACATAGGTTTGAACCACTTCAAGAAAACCTAGTATATGAAATAGAGATACATCAGAGAGAGACTGAATATACTGTATTCTACAAGGATTATATGCAGAATTCTAGACTCACCAACAAACCATCTAACAGTTCAGTTATACACATACTAAAGACATAAACTCAATTGTTACGGAACATATTTAGTTAGTATGGAAAAGACAAAACATGATGACTCTTTACAGAGGTATGAATAGGTACAACTTCAATGTTTTCTTAAATGACCCTCTGGTTGATAAAGAAAAAATATATTTAAAAGAAGAAAGAAAAAGAAAAAAAAAAAAAAACCAAAAAACACTTCTATGGCTGAATTTTCTAGCCCCAAAATAAATGTTATGCATATAGATCTATCTATAGATAGGTCTCTACAAATAGATGAAATCATTCCATACTGTTGGAATAATATATTGTCCAACTGGTTGTATAGGTGCCTTAAAAACCTCTCTGTGAAAATTTGATTGAACTAATAAATAAATCCCTGATCAGAAATACTATAATCACAAATCACAAATGGGGTTTTTAGTTAACAAATATTAATTATTAGTTCCTGAAAGATAATAAAATATGTATTGATTATAGCAATTTTATAGAGGGAGAAACTCAGGCAACATAAAGTGAATGAAGACAAAATGACAAAAGGCATAAATTCATTCTCTGACCACCGCTGTAGAATTGACTGAATACCTTTTTCTATAAAATATTTATCAGTAAGTTTAAAATAAATTTTTTCCAAGTATAGTAACTGCAGTGTATCTGCCTTCTATATACAGAAAGCAAGTCTATAAAAATAAAATATGTATCCTATCAGTTTTTACCTTTATATTTTCAATTAACAATTTTGACATTTTCCATATTTAATAACAGGGGATGCAGCCTAGGTAAAAACTGTAAATATTAAAAAAAAAAAAAAACAGGTAGGTAAGTATTTACTGCACATATTTAAGTAAACAATTTGCATCACAGTCTCCAGGGACAGGACTCAGGGCAAGAGGTAGGCAGGGAACCCTGCAGAAGCATAGAACAGACACTCTAGAATTGTGCTGTGAAGCATGGTATAAACTAGCCACAAGGGGCTATTTAAACTGAAATTATTTAAAATTACACAAAATCAAAATTTTAGTTCCTTAGTCACTAAATTAATTTAGCTCAATTAGCCATATTTCAGGGACTCAAAATCTATATGTGACTAGTGGCTACTATATTACTTTCAAATGCCATTATTTGAAAAAAATGCTAGATTTTTTTTTTTTTTTAGAGATTAGTCACAAGTTACTTCAATTAAATAAAATGTTCATAAATGTTAAGTTCTGAAAAGGTGTACTTTATCAGAATTTCATACAGTACTGAAAATTTTAAATGAGATTTTTCTAAATTCTGCCACACAGTACGTTAACTTGATATATACTAAAATTCATTTTCAACTTTTCCTACTGACATTGTGTTTTATAATAATATAGCAGTTAATTGGATTTTAAACAATAAAACATGGTAATATGTTAATTGCTAATAGCCAGCAATACCTGAAAAACAAATTACTTTCCTCCCTAGACTAAATGCAATTATAAAAGTTATTCCCTGTGGCTAACAGTAATTAAATATTTTAACATTATAATTAAATATTATAGCCATTTTAGGAGTCATCTGAGTGCATTAAAATAGATGCACTAAGATACTCTTTATCAAAATATGTTGAGATTAGTTCTAGAACAACTATCTTCTAGATTAATATTAATAAAATTTTTAATGAATTATATTTCTCAAATAATGTGACAAGATCACACAGTTATTTTAGTGTCAACTAAAATTTTAAAGGTTAATTTACTAATTTATTTCCTTCCAATGATGACATATCAATTGCAGCCAGAATACAAATAGGTATACTATTATTAATATGCCAGTAAACAAACTTAGAAAGGGAAAAAAATACTTTTTTAATCTGAGAAGAATAAATTTTTCTCATGATCCCATACCATGGCATTTTAAGAATAAATCTATACTCTATTACAAAGATTGGCAACCTTTTTCTATAAAGGGCCAGAGAGTAAATATTTTAGGCTGTAGAGCCCATATAGTCTCGTTGAAACTACTCTTTTTACTGCTGGGTGTGAAAAGAGCCATAAACAATACATCAATGAACAAGCATGGCTATATTCCAATAAAACTTTATTTATGAAAACATGCAGTGGGCCAGGGCCACAATCTGCCAAGCCATGTAAGAGATAATATTTAAAGCTGTAAAAAAAATATTACATTTAATAGTGACTTAGCTCAGATAATCAAAAAGATCTAGAAGAACTAGGAACCGAACAGTCTATTATAGCTGATGCATTCACTCGGCATCTGTGCCAGGTCTACCATATGTAGGTGTAAAAAACAAAACAACCAAAGCCTTGGCTCAGGTTTCACGGACCTAAAATATAGATGGGGCAGGGAGCAAAATACACACTATACATAAGAAAATAACTATGAAAAAAACCCCCAAGATAATCTATTCAATCCAGTCTCTACTATCCTTGGCATTAGGGTTCTGATGAACAGTGAAACATACCAAGTTATAAGACAATGAGTCCCATGGGGAGAAGAGGGTACCATATGTAACCCTAGGGATTGCTGAATCCCTGACACCTTGCCAAGTGCCTGACACATAGTATATGCTGAATACATTTTTGTTAAATAAATTAATGAGTAAAAAAAACCATAGATTCTTCTATATCTAACTAGAGCAATGTAACAACATGTGCTGCGACCTTTATAATTTCTACCACAAAAGAATGCCTTAGTGCATAAAGAAGATGGATCAGGTAATTCATTAAAAAACAAATTTCCTATTGTTTTTAAGCCACAATTTGATTTAAGAGGCAACCACTCAAAAATTCTATGTAAAGTGCAGTGTCCCATTCAAGCAGACAATTTAACTCACTGGAAATACCGAGGACTTTTGAGTTATTTTAAAATTATAGAAAACCTACATTTTAAACATGAATATTAGCACTGAGCTATTCTCTCAATTCACAAAACCTAACTATTAAATGCCTTAAACATTTTAATAACCAATATATGTTTCCTAATAGAAAGAAAAAAAAGTATTAACATACTGTCTGACTTTCAGGAAACTCCATTTTCAGTAATTTGTGAGCACATTCTTCAAAATCTAAACTGTGGAGATAAGACAGTCACAACAGTTAAAAACCTGCAGCAAAACTGTAGCACTCTTTTATATATAAGAATCTTACTTTAATAATTATCTTGAATAATCTTTTTTTAAATTGCAATTTCATATTATTACATTGTGCATATGAAGAAATCATGGCTCTTAACTCTACAAAGAATGATACATACTAAAACATGGATGAACCCTGAACTACATTAAGTGAAAGAAGCCAGACACAAAAGCTATATATATGATTTCATTTATATAAAATGTCCAGAACAGGCAAAACCATAGACACAGAAAGTAGATTAAGGGAAAAAGGGAGTGACTGCTAATAGTTACAGGATTTAGTTCTGGAGTAATAAAATGTTCTGGAATTACATACTGGTGATGGTTGTACAACTCTGTGAACATACTAAAACTGCTAATTTAGTGGTATACTTTAAAATGAGTGAATTTTATGATATGTGACTAAAATCTCAACTTAAAAAAGACAAAAAAAGAGAGAGAAGTATATGAATTGGTTTTTATTATTCCCTCAAGCCAACCAACCTCAAGCCATAACTAGTCAGATAAAAGGGTTTCTGTTAAATGTATTTTCCTCATTTTAAGGTGAAAAAACAATATTATGCATACTATGTAAGTTTCTCTCATTTCTGTAACAATATTATGCTTATCAAATATTCTTTATCTCCAAATTGGTCACCGAAGTACAACAGTAGTAAATTCTTAAGTATTAGCAATATCTTTTCCTTCAAACATCAGAGAGTAATAACTGCACATAAAGAATTTATTAACTGTCCTGATTTGATAATCCAAATATAAGTACTCTACGTCTGGGAAACCAGACCCCATATCTCAAGGAATGCTTTCCAACCAACACTGAAAGTTTTCCCGAGAGCCAGCTGTTCTGTTCTACATTTACTTGTCAAATAAATCTAAGGAAGAAAAAGATCAATAAATATATTCAAAAGCTTAAGTAAAACAACATGCTTAACAATGAGGACAAAGACAAATGAAAGCTTTAAAATGTTAACAATTATTTCATAAATATTTCTAACTTGCTAAAATTTCTAAGAAATGTATTTTTATTCACCAGTCACAAATGAACACCTAAATTAGTAACAATAACTGGAGGCAAAAACACTTATAGGATACTATCCTGATTTAGGATTATACATAATTAGGATTTCAGAAAGATTTAGAGACAATCTGATTCAATCCTTTCATTTTTATAGATAAGAAAAATGAGACTCAGAGGTGTTGTGAGATTTGCTCCTGGCCACACAGTCCCTGAAGTAGGACTTGAACAAAGAAATACGAGGGTACTTCAAAAAGTCTTTGGAAAAATAGAACTGAAAGATACAGGGATTTTTCCATGGACTTTTTGAAGTACCCTCATACTTACGTTTTCTCATCCACTATGTCATAAGAAAAGGCCATAACTAATATTTCATTTGAAAAGTAGTTTCTTGAAATGTATACTATGTACTATGTGTTTAGAGAAACTATAAAAGCCCTAATTAAGACAGGAGCAAACACAGGTCAAATTTCTCATGCTTAAAATCCCAGCATGGAAAAATAAATGATATATTTGATTATACTGTTACTCCACCTACGTTTAATAGATATTGCAAACTTCTTACATTTTTCTACACTGCTAAGTATTTCCACTTCTCCCTGATCCAAGTTAGGAAGAGGTGAAAGATGCTCCAGGAGCTCAGCATGGCACCTAGTGCTCACTCATCACTTTCACAAGTTATCTTGGTTCATATCCAAACACAGGGCTTCCATATTTTATAAAAACTAAGTATAAAAATAGGAATAACCAAAATAAATTGCAAGGAAAAAAAATGCTTTCACACAGTGCACATATGAATTAAATTTAAAATATCTTCAATATACTTCAACTAAGAGAATTAGCAAACTTAATATGAAATTCATTCAGGAATAATGCTAATATATTTGCACCTTTTGTACAATGTTCAAACCCTCACTCTTTTGATAATACCAGGGAAAATCATTACCCACTGGAATATAATAATTATGAAATTAGTTTTACAGTTCATCTATATTCCTCAGCTCCTATTATTTATTAGGTCTCATAAGCACAACAGGGCAATGAAGCAATGGAATAATAACAAAACAAAACAAAAAAAAACCTACCAGGAAAGAGATTTTATAACAAGTGATATTAAACAATATCTAGCATTAAAGATCAAAACATTAAGCTGTAGTCAACAAACTTCAATGAGTTTGAAATGCCAAAAAGTATAAAAACAGATGTGACTTTCTTTTCCATGTTTTTTTTTCTTTAAACAGAATTAGTACTCAGAAAAAACCCCTGAAATTTCTGAAAAACAAGTAGCTGCTAAAGAAATTTTACTACTTTCCTTTTATCTAATAAGTGAAATATCAGGGAGAAAGTCAGCTGTACCACATTCTATTTTCCTTGTTCTTGCTTTATTTTCAAAGTATTTAATGACTCCTTACACCAAGACCATTTTAAAGTTGCACTAATTATAAATATTAAGTAAATTAATTTACAATAATGCCAGTTTCCAAGATATGTTTACAAATGGTTTTGTTGATATGTTCAAATTAAGAAACTTTAAATTGGTGGGGACATGGTAGACCACCTCCCTCTGATAATCACAGCTTCAGTAATACAAAATCAGACTACTGATGAACATCATTTAAAATCAAGAACAAAGAGGAATGATTTATTTTCAATAGCAAAGAAAACTATATAGATTTATATTGTGTAAATAAAAAAGGGTAATTTAAAGAGCCGTAACAGTAGGAAGACAAGAGTATTGGTGAGAACATTCAACAAAAAGAAATTTAAAAAGTGGAATCCCCACACAGTTCAGTTGCTGGAACTTACTTTTGTTTACAAGATTTTCAAAAGTGAACTTTTTGTATAAAATGCCCTGATAGCCACCTGACTTAATGATTACATTCTATTCTTGATTTCTAGTCTGGTATAATAGAAACAGAAGAATTTTGAAAAGTATTAAAAGCTGGAAAAAACAGACACATAAAAATCTGTAATCTCCAACATCCCCTCAAGATACCTACTGTTGATACATTAATGAATTATTTCTAGAATCTGCCTGTCTATTTTGACAATTAAGATAATATTACAAGCACCGTTCTATACAGTCTAGTTTTTTCCCACCTAACATTATATCAGACCATCTGCCCACATTTAGAATAATTTTCCATTAACCTAATTTTCAATGGTAGCATAATAGACATTTTGATTATTTGTGATGAACAATAATATTGTCTCCATTTTTTTGTACCATAAAATTCTTACATAGTTTTTTGTCAATATTTATTTCTTTCTGAAATATAATAATGAAAAAGAAAAGGTCAAATGACTTGGACAGTAAGCCCTTGATTCATGTTTCCAAAAGGTTTTCCATAACAAATCTTCCAATATAAATTCTCACCAATAATGTTTAAATCTATCTCACAAAAATCATCATTAGTACTGAGTACTGCTGCTTTAAAAAACAAAAAAAATCTCAGCTTTTTTAATGACCAATAATAACTCTTCTTTGTCTAGAGTGATATTTGATAACATTTTTAATCATGTTTTATAACTTCATTATATGAATCTCCAATCCAAGTTCCTTAAATACCTGTCTATTGAAGTCTTGGGTTTCTTTTCTAACATTTGTAAGAATTTTTGAGTATGGTAACCCTTGTCATACATAAATTTTTCTTTTTACTAGGCATTTAGGAGCTGGGAACTCTTAACAACTTCCAACACATAAGATGGTACTTATTGCTACCAGGATTGGTACTACTATGTAACAGTGGCTGTTACTTGTTTCTTAATACTTTATCAAGTATTTTGTGTGATGTAGCGATTACCAAACTAGATCAACAATAACAAAAAAGTCTTTTAAATAATTGTTCAAAGAGCTCCACTGTAACTCTTCAAAGTTAATGTTAATAGCAACAGTAAAACTGTGAATCTGCTGCTTACAACTGATTACTGTCGGATTTCTAAAATAGGACCGACAAATGAAAGGTCAAACTCTATTTAAGAATATTTATCTATAACAAAAAAATTTCTCATCTTCTACTTTTATATTAAAAAAAAATAAATAAATAACAGTTTTCTCTTTCATGTGAAAGGCAAAGAAATAGGTAAGGATAAACAAAAACATTTCCAGTCACTGTTTTGCTGTTTAAAATTTTTCTATTTGAAGATGAATCTAAAGCCAAAAAATTTTCAGACAGACTGAAAACAAGATGACTCCTACTTATGAATCATTATTGCTATTACATCATACTAAATGGAAATATAAAAAACTTAGTAACAAAACAAAACTGAGAAAACATTACTCTTCCAGTAAAATGTAAACACTGTGCCTACTAAATCAATAGGTTGATTCACATACAAAATAACAGACACATTAAGCATTTAACATTCTCATCTATTTTTCTTCAAAACCAAACTCAGACTTCAAAGGGAATAGGTTTTGTTTTCATGACATAAGAGAAGTTCTTACTTAACATTACTTTAGAGGGTCTTCAAAACATTCCTACACTTAATTTCTATTTCCATCATACATTCATTTACATGTGCATAGCAAAACAGTGTCCAAAAGTCATCACAACAGTGCTTCTCTGCTTAGAACCAGAATTAGAAACCAAATTAAAAAAAAAAAAATTAATTTTCCATTATACAATTAAATACTGTGCTAGCTTGTAATACAGAGCGGTTTTCAGGTTTTTATTGTGATATTTAACTACAAAAGAAATAGACACACACACACACACACACAAAAAAAAAAAACCCACACACATTTAATTATGTAACACAATTAGACCTTCCAAATAAGACAATTTGCTCTTAAAACAAAGAACCAATAGTAGGGATCTCTGAGCCTGGGCATAAGTTAGGGGTAGAGAAAAAGATAGTTTGAGAATGCTGAAATGGTGTCTAGTTTGCTGTTTGTCAGATTCTAAAATGTATCCTGATCTCCTCATCCATTCTTTATCAAAAACAAGCAAACAAAAAGAATCACCTGAGCTATAGGGTCTTACCTTGACTGAATAGCAAGATAAATTGTACGACGAAATGAGACCAGATTAATTTCTGTTTTGTCATGAATAGTCACTTTTTGTCCTGTAAGAAATTAAACATAATAAAATTACAAAACTACAAAAGTAAATGTCAGGAACTTAAAATGTACCTTTGTAATATTTTCTTTCATAAACTTTTTAGAATCTCTCAGAATTTAATAATGATATTCTTTTCTACTGTGTAAATTAATATTTATAGACTTCAAAGTAACTATTTCAAGTCATTTGTCATATTTTGTTAGCTCAAAGAAGTCCAGACCAAGCCAAGGAGAATTATTTTTGTTTCTGTGTCACCTGCTCATTTAGACACTTATAAAAGGCTGCACTCATGCTATTGTTTGGTAAAATATTGTTTCTAGAGTTGTAAACAATATCTTGGTAAATTTTGGAGGACTATAACTTGTGGGCAGAAATTCAATTTCAGAGAACACTGGGTTATCATGACAGGTTGAATGGGTCCAATATAAACATCTGTATTTGTCAAAATTTTCTTATCTAATGCATTAAAACTTTCTTTATACCTATGTAATAGTTTTTATTTGAACATTATTTCTACATAAAATGAAGAAATTCTGAAGTAAAATATAGTAGGATAGTTGGAAGATAATTTGAATAAAGAAAGCACTGGGAAAAAATTAAAGCTGTTTTTATAAAATACATTATAGAAAAACAATTACACTGTAAGACAGACCTAAAATACATTATACTCTATAGGGAAAGATAAATACTTTTAATATTTTCCAATATGTAATAGATGTAAATAATGACCAGTTTATGTATGTTTAATAGCTTTATATTTAGACATTTAGAGTAAAGTTCTGAGCTTATTTTTCTCTGAAATAATGTAATCAAAACTGAAGAAGTATGTCATGCCTGCTTCTGTACAAATATAGCTTTTGGCCTCCCCGCTCTATTTTGCCAAAATGAATAGCAAATATCTAGTTACTCTCATCTGTCACATTCTTGCCAGGGTTACATAAATCACATCCACTCAACATGAATGTACCTTTTTCATAGTTTATTAACATAATCAAAGGCATAAAATGCCAAATTAAAATTAAGCTGATGTTTAAAAAAATGAATGTCCTTGTTTAATTCTTTTAGAGCATGGTTTCCCAACTTTGGCAATACTGGCATTTTGGTTTGTACAATACTCTGCTGTGGTGGGCAGTCTTATGATTTGCAGGACATTTAACAGCATTCCTAGTCTTAACCCACTAGATGCTAAGAGCATCCCTCCCAACCACCCAAAAGATTGAGAATTACTGTTTTAGGGATTTACATTCAAGTGAATTTAATTTTAGAGTATTTTACAGTCTTATTTGAATTAGCTACATCTTCACCTTCTTCATCTTCTTCTCCCTCTTCCTCTTCCTCTTCTTCCTCCTCTTCACTACTTCCAGCATCTTGGTCTGTGTTTGAGTCACTGTCTCCTTCATCAAGAATTTCTACAAGAACAAGGTCAGTTTAGGAAAACAGTGAATGAGCAGGTGATATACATGTATCTCATTCTGAGAAGATAATTCTCAGTTCATTGAAATCCACAGTGGCATAAGAGCCAACAGAGATGATTACACAAGCCTCATGTTATTGTCTAGGTAGTCAGAAAGTATTACAACTGATTTGATTAGAGATATGTATCATTCTTCTGCCAGATAAAAAGTGACCATGAAAGAAGGAAGGGATAAGAAGAACAAAGAAAAAGTAGATGAAAGTTTTCCAAAAGAGCAAGAGCACTGGAAAAAAAATTAGAAATGGAAATTAGCAGATGGGAGTTAAAATATTATTTCATCATCAGAAAAAAGTCTATTATAAAAAGCTAAGGCTAGATATAAGAAACAAGAATTTAGGCTAAGATTGTACTCAGAAGGGAGTACAAAGAAGGGAGAGGAAAATAAATGCATGAATTAGTGAGCACTTTAAATAAACAGTAATGAGATTTTTATTAAAATGCAAACTTATTAAATTGAACATTACAATCAATCTGAAAACTTTTCATATGTAAAACAGAAACAGAAGTTTAAAAGCCTTTAAGAAAATTAGTAAGACTGGCACGTTATTAGATTATCACGTCTTAAAATACAACTCACATTCAGAACTAGATGAAAACAGTGATGTATATAAGAGACTACATGAGGTCAGTCATTATGTTAAAAGTAAACAAATGACAAAAACTAAAACTGTATTTTGCTCAACGTTAGCCTGAAAAAAGATTCTGCAAAACATTTCACTTTTGTATTTCTATGATAATCAGAGACCTTTTAATACAAAGTTTTGAAGTCAAATCATTTTTAGGAAAATTCTATTTTCTTTATATTTAACTAAGAAGTATAAACCAAGAACCACATATTTAATGTCAGCAGAGAACTTCACACTAGAGAGATAAATCATTTTATAAAAATGTACAGTTGTCATTCAGCCCTTATCAGACATATAAATCTCCTCAATATTTCTAAAAAATGTGACATCAAGAAATAACGTGAAGTGTCTAGTTTATCATGATGCAAACATGGCTTAGACAGACTTTTAAAAGAAGAAACTATTTAGTATTCAATTGTAGGGAGACGGGAACTCCTGCTGTTTTCCCAAATGCTGTCAAACCTAAAATACAAGTACACCTGGGTCACTCTAATGTGCTAATTACTAAAGCTGTGCCCACTTCCTGCTGCAGCCATTTTTTTTCTGTCAGTTCTAGAACACTTTACAAAAGAATGAAGGTCAAATGAATTGTCTAATCATTTACATCATCCTCTTCTCATCTCTCCACTTTAGAATCTACTTATTGGAATCACTTGGACAATGACAATTGGATTTCATTCAATAAAAAAAGCAGTAGTTTCAAAGAATGGTCTATGAGTCCCTGGGGGATCACTGAGACCTATCAGGTGGTTTGTGAGGTCAAAACTATTTTTATATCACTGTGCTGGCAGCTGTGATGATGATCCAAAAGCAATGGGGGTTAGAACTGGCTGTAACCCAAGCACAAATCAAGGCACCAAACTGTACTAGTAGTCAATGCATTCTTTATTGCCACACTCTTGCAGTAGGAAAAATAGTCAGTTTCACTTAAGAATGTCCTTGATGAAAAAGTAAGACATTATTTTTATTAAATATCAGCCCTTGAGTGCAGGCCTTTATCATAATCTAAGTGACAAAATATGAAGTTAATATACTTTTTTAAAGATAATGTACAATCGGTGACAGTTATCTGAAGGAAAAGGCAGTTGTCTAATTGAATTATAAGATGAATTAGTTACTTTTTTCACTTTTACTTGAAAGAATGGCCATCAATAGTTATTAGGTACTTGGCAGACATTTTCTAAAATGTAAACAAAGTGAGACTGTCACCTCAAGGAAAACAACTAACAGTATTTGCCACTATGATAAAATTAGAGAAAATTTGAAGTTTGGAAAACCTATATCTAAGCTGTGAGTTTGACAGCTTCCTAATACTTAACTTTTCTGTCAATATAGGTGGTAATATTAACAAAAGTGATTTCTAGATATTGTATTAATATGTTAATTTGATTTTGACAATGTTAATATGTTAACATTTAGAAGATGTGTATAACTCAGTGAATCAGTATTTCCCAAATAACCAATGCAACATGTTACAAAATCATGCATGGGTAAAAGATCCAAAGTCACAGACTAATGGATTTAAATGTAACAGTATGAAAATTCATTGATATTGTTT